>NC_088404.1:6498023-6533023 GCF_034236695.1 Oncorhynchus nerka
AAAAGCAGCCTATTTTTAAACGCTGTTAGTCTGATGCTCCCCAGAACAGACAGACTATGGGAGGCGCACAGTACTACATAGAGACATGACTACATGTAACTCTATTCCACAGTACTACATAGAGACATGACTACATGTAACTCTATTCCACAGTACTACATAGAGCCATGACTACATGGAACTCTATTCCACAGTACTACATAGAGCCATGACTACATGGAACTCTATTCCACAGTACTACATAGAGACATGACTACATGGAACTCTATTCCACACTACTACATAGAGACATGATTACATGGAACTCTATTCCACAGTACTACATAGAGACATGACTACATGGAACTCTATTCCACAGTACTACATAGAGACATGACTATATGTAACTCTATTCCACAGTACTACATAGAGCCATGACTACATGGAACTCTATTCCACAGTACTACATAGAGCCATGACTACATGGAACTCTATTCCACAGTACTACATAGAGACATGACTACATGGAACTCTATTCCACAGTACTACATAGAGACATGACTACATGGAACTCTATTCCACAGTACTACATAGAGACATGACTACATGGAACTCTATTCCACATCAAGTAACTGATGCAAGCAGTACAAGTAGATTTTATTATTTTTAAACATTAAGAAAATACACCTCTTGTAACTGTTTGTTACATGCAATATGCTTCGTGGACTTTACTGGAAAGACGTTGCTCTCCGCTTTTGTGATGAAACACAGGTGTAGTTGAATTTACTCTGCCACTTTCTTACATTCTGCTACGATCAATGTGGCGTGAAAAGAGTGTGTCCCCTTCACATACACACACACACACAAGTTTAAAAAGGTCACAATCACAAGTCCTAATACTGCTTTCAAAACAACTGGGAACTCTGGAGAAGAAGAAAAACAAATCTATCTTTCTAGAGCTCAGTCTTTACGAGCTGGAGATTACTAGGTTCCCAGTTGTCTTGAAAGCACCAGTTGCCTCTTGTCCTCCATGTAACCAAGTTGGTAAAAGTTATCGTGGCTACAGGACAACGCCCAACAGGGCAGGACTCCTGTTGGGAGGACTGATGCTGCCCGATCATCTATATTCAACAGGTGACTTGGTGATGGAGGTAGCTAGATATAACCATACTTAAAACTAGCCTGTTATAAATATAATGGTTACCTAGAAAAAAATCCCCGATCAAACATCACTAGCTAACCCCCTTGAAAACGTGATCTGAACAGCTGACCAATGTAATGCTATTTTAGCCCGCTTGCTAACCAGCTAACCTGTGTTGTTAATAACATCGAGGCGATATTTAGCCATGTAGTTACAATCTAACTGAATCTAACTTAACATCTCAGTATACAATGTTGCAAACTACCTGTATTATTACCTGGTTGTATGACATGTATTAATTAACAGTCACATAGTGTAGCTCAAGCAACAGCAGACTTTAAACTGAGCGACTTAGGTGCTTCATTCTGGGGGTAAGACCACACACACACACACACACCGCTGAAATGTGCAGAGTAAAGATGCTGTGTCATAGTTCAACCACCATGCTTGTCCTAAGTTTATGGGTGTTTTTTGTATGATTTCTTACCACACACACACACACACACAGTTAACAGCTTTCTCTTTACATGCGCTACCTTCGTTTCGGTTAGAAGGAACCGTGGCCGACATTTTGTTACTCCCGGTGAAATCAAGCGGTCCTGGTTAACACAACGGCAACATTATGTCTCCTACAGCCGCTGTCAACACGCCATGCCAAGTGCTTTTATCTCCTCGGTCTTTGGCTAATCGGCATAACACAATTGGATTAGAAAAGGTTGTTGGTTTAGACTAGTCTATCTATATAAACGAGTGGTGGTGAATGATCTCGCAAATCGCAGCGGCACTACACACACACGGTCTTCTCTCTCTCTCTCCCTCTCAAGCTGAAACTAGCTACAAGTCCATATGTATTCATAAATGTATTCACCTTATTCGGTGTACTGGTCCTTATAATTTATGGGTGAAATCCTTTCAGGAAAGGAATAGATGAATTGTCCCTCGTATCTCCAAAGCAGCCGCACTGCAAAAGGCAGAGAGGCACAGGATGCCTTTCCCCTCGACCAGTACGGTTCGGTTTCCTTCTCAACAGCGCGGCTACAGTGACCGGTCTGCCTGGGATAGACCAATGCTTTTCTCCGGTGGTGGACTAGATGGGTACGTGGAAAGTAACGCAGCATCACGCGTCATTCCACTGTTACAAGGTCGAGAACCAACGCCACAGCATCAAGCATAATTATCGCGCTTTGAGGTCAAATGAGCTAATAATACGATTTTCTGTCATTAGACTATCTTTCAAACGGCACACATAAAAACCTGCAATATGACATGCATGCAAATTGAATCATGATGCATTTCTAGAGAAAATGATGTTTGTCTGTGTAAGGGCAGGAGGGCAAATGCCAAATGGGCTGGTCCATCTTTCTTACCACACAGTTATTAACAGCTAACTAACAATTATAATTATCTGGCTTATAATAAATAGGAGCCTCAAAGAGTAAAATGTGCTGAAGTGGGGGCCAGCAGGGAAAATAATGGACGGTTGTGGGGGCCAGCAGGGAAATTAATGGACGGTTGTGGGGGCCTCAGGGGGAAAATGACTGTTTTGAGGGCCAGCAGGGAAAATAATGGATGGTTGTGGGGGCCTCAGGGGGGGAAAAATGACTGTTTTGAGGGCCAGCAGGGAAAATAATGGACGGTTGTGGGGGCCTCGGGGGAAAAATGACTGTTTTGAGGGCCAGCAGGGAAAATAATGGACGGTTGTGGGGGCCTCAGAGGGGATAAAATGACTGTTTTGAGGGCCAGCAGGGAAAATAATGGACGGTTGTGGGGGCCTCGGGGGAAAAAATGGTCCAGTGTGTTAGAAATGCCAGCGCCAATTTCTGGTCCCAGTCCGCCCCTGTGTGTGTGTATAAAAGCCTACAGCACAAAACAGAATTTTGTGTGCTTGTCCAAAAAATTATACTCACAGAATTTCCCTCAACTCTTGTCTAAACAAGTGCGGGTCAATAAATATAAACATATGTATATATTATAGTCATACAAAGTGCCCATTTTGGGCATTCTTGAAATAGAAAAGGTGCATCAAGAGATTGCATCCTGCAAAATGGCAAACAAATTAGTATATAAATCAGGACGTACAGTATTTGCATCATACAATAAGCCAAAGGAATATGATAGTGGTTATCGATTTGAAGGCCAGAAAAGCCACTCTTCGTTTGGCTTATGCCTTATTGATTTAAAACCGTTGTCTACACTTGTCACTGTTATGCAGTTCCACCCGATCCCTAGGATTGCATAGATTTGCCATCAATCAAGCCCACGGCAATAAAATAAGCAAGCCGATGAATGTTTATTAGAGTGCAGAACACTGCAAAGATATACTTGTACTGTAGTGTAGGGGAGGCGGGCTCTGCTCTGTGGACAAGAATGTGTTTCGTCTTCCATGGAGCAGGCAGCCTGCTCTTTACTCACTCAGTTTGATTGGAGAAGATTTGCAGGGAGAATCATGTGGATAAGACTAAGCCTGTATACAAACAGATCTGTAACAAGCCGACACCAATCAATCGGATTTATTTTATAAAACCCTTTTTACATCATCGGTTGTCACGAAGTGCTTTACAGAAACGCAGCCTAAAAAAACCTAGAGAGTGCAAGCAACGCAGAAACACAGTGACCAGGAAGCACTCCCTAGAACGGAGGGAACCTAGGAAGACCTCCCTAGAACGGAGGGAACCTAGGAAGACCTGCCTAGAACGGAGGGACCTATGAAGAACTCCCTAGAACAGAGGGAACCTATGAAGAACTCCCTAGAACGGAGGAACCTAGGAAGAACTCCCTAGAACACAGGAACCTAGGAAGAACTCCCTAGAACGGAGGGAACCTAGGAAGAACTCCCTAGAACACAGGAACCTATGAAGAACTCCCTAGAACGGAGGAACCTATGAAGAACTCCCTAGAACGGAGGGAACCTATGAAGAACTCCCTAGAACGGAGGAACCTAGGAAGAACTCCCTAGAACGGAGGGACCTAGGAAGAACTCCCTAGAACGGAGGGACCTATGAAGAACTCCCTAGAACGGAGGGACCTATGAAGAACTCCCTAGAACGGAGGAACCTATGAAGACCTGCCTAGAACGGAGGGAACCTATGAAGAACTCCCTAGAACGGAGGGACCTATGAAGAACTCCCTAGAACGGAGGAACCTATGAAGAACTCCCTAGAACGGAGGAACCTAGGAAGAACTCCCTAGAACGCAGGAACCTAGGAAGAACTCCCTAGAACGCAGGAACCTAGGAAGAACTCCCTAGAACGGAGGGAACCTAGGAAGACCTGCCTAGAACGGAGGAACCTAGGAAGACCTCCCTAGAATGGAGGGAACCTAGGAAGAACTCCCTAGAACACAGGAACCTAGGAAGAACTCCCTAGAACGGAGGGAACCTAGGAAGAACTCCCTAGAACACAGGAACCTATGAAGAACTCCCTAGAACGGAGGAACCTATGAAGAACTCCCTAGAACGGAGGGAACCTATGAAGAACTCCCTAGAACGGAGGAACCTAGGAAGAACTCCCTAGAACGGAGGGACCTAGGAAGAACTCCCTAGAACGGAGGGACCTATGAAGAACTCCCTAGAACGGAGGGACCTATGAAGAACTCCCTAGAACGGAGGAACCTATGAAGACCTGCCTAGAACGGAGGGAACCTATGAAGAACTCCCTAGAACGGAGGGACCTATGAAGAACTCCCTAGAACGGAGGAACCTATGAAGAACTCCCTAGAACGGAGGAACCTAGGAAGAACTCCCTAGAACGCAGGAACCTAGGAAGAACTCCCTAGAACGCAGGAACCTAGGAAGAACTCCCTAGAACGGAGGGAACCTAGGAAGACCTGCCTAGAACGGAGGAACCTAGGAAGACCTCCCTAGAATGGAGGGAACCTAGGAAGAACTCCCTAGAACACAGGAACCTATGAAGAACTCCCTAGAACGCAGGAACCTATGAAGACCTGCCTAGAACGGAGGGAACCTATGAAGAACTCCCTAGAACGCAGGAACCTAGGAAGCACTCCCTAGAACGCAGGAACCTAGGAAGAACTCCCCAGAACGCAGGAACCTAGGAAGAACTCCCTAGAACACAGGAACCTAGGAAGAACTCCCCAGAACGCAGGAACCTAGGAAGACCTGCCTAGAACGCAGGAACCTAGGAAGAACTCCCTAGAACGCAGGAACCTAGGAAGAACTCCCTAGAACGGAGGGAACCTAGGAAGACCTCCCTAGAACGGAGGGAACCTAGGAAGACCTCCCTAGAACGGAGGGAACCTAGGAAGACCTCCCTAGAACGGAGGGAACCTAGGAAGAAATCTAGAGAGGAACCAGATCATGCATACAGATTGTAACACTCAACATCAGTAGGTGCCTTCACAAAAATATATTGACCAAGAAGATTAAATGCTGCAGGCTATTTGATTTTTCTTCTTCATTTTGACAACCTAACAAATCATTAATGAACCACATAGGAAAGTAATAGTAGTGTAATTGCAGTGGGTGATAAATACAGGGATACATTTGTAACACTTGTATCAGCAGAAATGTTTCGGCAGGCCTTTGTGTAGACGTAGTAATGGAGTGCCGCATATTCCCAGATACCCGGAGAAACCTAATCCACGTGGACTTTGTGCCATACTCTTACACTGCTGCTACTGCTTCAAGCACTCTTGTCAAGTATTCCACTAAAGGAATAGAAGCGCATTTAAAAGTGTCATTTGCTTCTATAAACATTTTCTCTCGATAATTAAATATTTACTACTGGGAATAATAAGGTTGTTTTGTTCTGAATGATGGTTTTGCATTCATTCATGGCAGTAAATATTGAACATCCCATTACGGTTTTGACCCGGTCCTGGTTGCTCCTCCTGTCGTTGGTCACGTACCAAATGGCACCCTACGCCCTATATAGTGTGCTACTTTTCAACAGAACCCTATGGGCTACGGTAGTGCACTATATAGGGTGCTACTTTTCAACAGAACCCTATGGGCTACGGTAGTGCACTATATAGGGTGCCATTTGGGATGTAGACCTGGTATCTACATGATTTAGTGGAGAGGTTGAGCCTCCATAATTAAGACCTTTCACTTAGCACCGGCGGGCTAACCTTCATTCACTTATCTCACAGCAGATGGCTAACATGCATGTTGCTGTGTGTGTGTGTGTGTGTGTGTGTGTGTGTGTGTGTGTGTGTGTGTGTGTGTGTGTGTGTATTATTATCCTCGTGGGTACAGGAAATCCCCAAAACTCCTCACAAGGATGGTAAAACAAGGAAAATTCGCCCCCATAGGGACATTTCCCAGGGCCCCACGAGGACAAAGGCTATTTTAGGGTTATGGTAAGGGTTTTGGGTTTAGGGTAAGGGTTATGGGTTACGGTTATGGGTTAGGGTAAGGTTTAGGTTTACGGTTATGGGTTAGGGTTATGGTAAGGGTTAGGGTTACGGTTATGGGTTAGGGTTAGGTTTACGGTTAGGGGTTAGGGTAAGGGTTAGGTTTACGGTTATGGTAAGGGTTAGGGTTACGGTTATGGGTTAGGTTTACGGTTAGGGGTTAGGGTAAGGGTTAGGTTTACGGTTATGGGTTAGGGTTAGGTTTATGGTTATGGTTTAAGGTAAGGGTTAGGGTTACGGTTATGGGTTAGGGTTAGGTTTACGGTTAGGGGTTAGGGTAAGGGTTAGGTTTACGGTTATGGTAAGGGTTAGGGTTATGGTAAGGGTTACGGTTATGGGTTAGGGTTAGGTTTACGGTTATGGTTTAAGGTAAGGGTTAGGGTTACGGTTATGGGTTAGGGTAAGGGTTAGGTTTACGGTTATGGGTTAGGGTTATGGTAAGGGTTAGGTTTACAGTTATGGGTTAGGGTTATGGTAAGGGTTAGGTTCACGGTTATGGGTTAGGGTTATGGTAAGGGTTAGGTTTACGGTTATGGGTTAGGGTTATGGTAAGGGTTAGGTTTACAGTTATGGGTTAGGGTTATGGTAAGGGTTAGGTTCACGGTTATGGGTTAGGGTTATGGTAAGGGTTAGGTTTACGGTTATGGGTTAAGGTAAGGGTTAGGTTTATGGTTATGGGTTAGGGTAAGGGTTATGTTTACGGTTATGGGTTAGGGAAAATAGGATTTTAAATGGAAGTCCATATGAGGTCCCCACAAGGATAGCAAAACAGATGGTGTGTGTATGTGTGTGTAAGGCTGTGACAGGATACTAGGGAGAGACCCATGAGGCCCATTTAAACACATAGAAACCTCCTATTCCTTCACACTTCATGCCTTTTTATGCATCGTTGCTGAAACCATGGCAACATGTTGTGATGGGTATTAAAGAGCGTCTGTCTTTTTTTTCTTTTTTTTAAAAGCAACGAATCCCTTATGAAAATGGCCCAGTCAGAAACAGTTATTCCTAGTGTTCAAAATGACTGCAAAATGGAAGTAAGATACTTTTGGTCATGAAGTCAGTCTCCTCTAAAATGGAGTTGGGAACATCCGTTGTGTTACAAAAGGTACATTTTAAGGTTGGGTTTAGATTAGAAGATGTCGATTTGCCTAACCAACATCGGGTGAACAGCTGCGGCGATTGCTCTCTATCCAATAGCACAGTGAGACCGACTTGCACAGGAGCTCCGACTTTGTTTACATAAGACAACAGATGGCACATATTTTAACTTGAGAAATACTGCACCAAACACCTTAGATAGATGTCAAATTGTGCAACTAAAACATCCTCAGCAACAACAACAACAACAACAAATGTCAATTTATTACATATTTCATGAATTATCTTAGATCCATTCTGGGGATTTTGAGGAAGTGAAATAGACTTTGGCGTTTACGGAGTCTCGTGGAGATCAACATCATTAGCCAAACGCAGAATCGGAGAAACACACCTCCGCCAGACTGAAAACCTAGTTTCTTCTAATGAGCAACAGAAAAACACGTGTCAATCAGTTAGGTTTACGGTTATGGGTTATGGTAAGGGTTAGGTTTACGGTTATGGGTTAGGGTAAGGGTTAGGTTTATGGTTATGGGTTAGGGTTATGGTAAGGGTTAGGTTTACGGTTATGGGTTATGGTAAGGGTTAGGTTTACGGTTATGGGTTAGGGTAAGGGTTAGGTTTACGGTTAGGGTTATGGTAAGGGTTAGGGTTACGGTTATGGGTTAGGGTAAGGGTTAGGTTTATGGTTATGGGTTAGGGTTATGGTAAGGGTTAGGTTTACGGTTATGGGTTAGGGTTATGGTAAGGGTTAGGTTTACGGTTATGGGTTAGGGTAAGGGTTAGGTTTATGGTTATGGGTTAGGGTTATGGTAAGGGTTAGGTTTACGGTTATGGGTTATGGTAAGGGTTAGGTTTACGGTTATGGGTTAGGGTAAGGGTTAGGTTTACGGTTAGGGTTAGGTTTACGGTTATGGGTTGGGTAAGGGTTAGGTTTACGGTTATGGGTTAGGGTTATGGTAAGGGTTAGGTTTACAGTTATGGGTTAGGGTTAGGTTTACGGTTATGGGTTAGGGTTAGGGTAAAGGTTAGGTTTACGGTTATGGGTTAGGGTTAGGTTTACGGTTATGGGTTAGGGTAAGGGTTAGGTTTACAGGTTATGGGTTAGGGTAAGGTTTACGGTTATGGGTTAGGGTAAGGGTCAGGTTTACCTAATTTCTTCTAATGAGCAACAGAAAAACACGTGTCAATCAGTTAGGTTTACGGTTATGGGTTAGGGTAAGGGTTAGGTTTACGGTTATGGATTAGGGTAAGGGTTAGGTTTACGGTTATGGGTTAGGGTTAGGTTTACGGTTATGGGTTATGGTAAGGGTTAGGTTTACGGTTATGGGTTAGGGTAAGGGTTAGTTTTACGGTTATGGGTTAGGGTAAGGGTTAGGTTTACGGTTATGGGTTATGGTAAGGGTGAGGTTTACGGTTATGGGTTAGGGTTAGGTTTACGGTTATGGGTTAGGGTAAGGGTTAGGTTTATGGTTATGGGTTAGGGTAAGGGTTAGGTTTACGGTTAAAGGGTTAGGTTTACCTCGTTTTTTCTAATGAGCAACAGAAAAACACGTGCCAATCTGCGTGTTCTGTGGCTCTTTAAGTCTTTCAACTCAAACAAGCAGCCTTGTAAATTATAATTAATCCTGTATGATGCACGATAACATGCTACAACTGTTGTCCGCTACGGCTCAGTGCTTTAAAGCATATGCTATATATTTTGCTATATATATGCTATATATTTTGCTATATATATGCTATATATTTTGCCATATATATGCTATATATTTTGCTATATATATGCTATATATTTTGCTATATATATATGCTATATATTTTGCTATATGCTATATATTTTGCTATATATATGCTATATATTTGCTATATATTTTTGCTATATATTTTGCTATATATATATGCTACATATTTTTAACTAATAAAAAAAAGTGTCTGATATATGAAACTCTCTGAAACTCACATTGATTGCTAGGTGAGCTGAAAAGCTTTCAACAGTGTCGAATAACATGCTTTTAAAAGAGAGGTGCTCCCGAGTGGCGCAGAGGTCTAAGGCACTGCCTCTCAGTGCTAGAGGAGTCACTACAGACCTGGTTCGATTCCAGGCTGTATCACAACCGTCCGTGATTGGGAGTCCCATAGGGTGGCACACAATTGGCTCAGCGTCGTCCGGGTTAGGGCTGGGGTAGGCTGTCGTTGTAAATAAAAATGTGTTCTTAACTGACTTGCCTAGTTAAGTGAAGGTTAAATCAAAATAAATAAATGCTTTCAACAGAGTGAGTCAGAGCCACAGTCTTTATAGTGTGTTTTCAACAGAGGGAGTTAGAGTCACAGTCTTTATAGTATGTTTTCAACAGAGGGAGTTAGAGTCACAGTCTTTATAGTGTGTTTTCAACAGAGGGAGTCACAGTCTTTATAGTATGTTTTCAACAGAGGGAGTCACAGTCTTTATAGTATGTTTTCAACAGAGGGAGTTAGAGTCACAGTCTTTATAGTATGTTTTCAACAGAGGGAGTTAGAGTCACAGTCTTTATAGTATGTTTTCAACAGAGGGAGTCACAGTCTTTATAGTGTGTTTTCAACAGAGGGAGTTAGAGTCACAGTCTTTATAGTATGTTTTCAACAGAGGGAGTTAGAGTCACAGTCTTTATAGTATGTTTTCAACAGAGGGAGTCACAGTCTTTATAGTATGTTTTCAACAGAGGGAGTTAGAGTCACAGTCTTTATAGTATGTTTTCAACAGAGGGAGTTAGAGTCACAGTCTTTATAGTATGTTTTCAACAGAGGGAGTTAGAGTCACAGTCTTTATAGTATGTTTTCAACAGAGGGAGTCACAGTCTTTATAGTGTGTTTTCAACAGAGGGAGTTAGAGTCACAGTCTTTATAGTATGTTTTCAACAGAGGGAGTTAGAGTCACAGTCTTTATAGTATGTTTTCAACAGAGGGAGTCACAGTCTTTATAGTATGTTTTCAACAGAGGGAGTCACAGTCTTTATAGTGTGTTTTCAACAGAGGGAGTTAGAGTCACAGTCTTTATAGTATGTTTTCAACAGAGGGAGTTAGAGTCACAGTCTTTATAGTATGTTTTCAACAGAGGGAGTCACAGTCTTTATAGTATGTTTTCAACAGAGGGAGTTAGAGTCACAGTCTTTATAGTATGTTTTCAACAGAGGGAGTTAGAGTCACAGTCTTTATAGTATGTTTTCAACAGAGGGAGTTAGAGTCACAGTCTTTATAGTATGTTTTCAACAGAGGGAGTCACAGTCTTTATAGTGTGTTTTCAACAGAGGGAGTTAGAGTCACAGTCTTTATAGTATGTTTTCAACAGAGGGAGTTAGAGTCACAGTCTTTATAGTATGTTTTCAACAGAGGGAGTCACAGTCTTTATAGTGTGTTTTCAACAGAGGGAGTCACAGTCTTTATAGTATGTTTTCAACAGAGGGAGTTAGAGTCACAGTCTTTATAGTATGTTTTCAACAGAGGGAGTCACAGTCTTTATAGTATGTTTTCAACAGAGGGAGTTAGAGTCACAGTCTTTATAGTGTGTTTTCAACAGAGGGAGTCACAGTCTTTATAGTGTGTTTTCAACAGAGGGAGTTAGTCTTTATAGTGTGTTTTCAACAGAGGGAGTTAGAGACACAGTCTTTATAGTATGTTTTCAACAGAGGGAGTCACAGTCTTTATAGTATGTTTTCAACAGAGGGAGTTAGAGTCACAGTCTTTATAGTATGTTTTCAACAGAGGGAGTCACAGTCTTTATAGTATGTTTTCAACAGAGGGAGTTAGAGACACAGTCTTTATAGTATGTTTTCAACAGAGGGAGTTAGAGTCACAGTCTTTATAGTGTGTTTTCAACAGAGGGAGTCACAGTCTTTATAGTGTGTTTTCAACAGAGGGAGTTAGAGTCACAGTCTTTATAGTGTGTTTTCAACAGAGGGAGTCACAGTCTTTATAGTATGTTTTCAACAGAGGGAGTCACAGTCTTTATAGTATGTTTTCAACAGAGGGAGACACAGTCTTTATAGTATGTTTTCAACAGAGGGAGTTAGAGTCACAGTCTTTATAGTGTGTTTTCAACAGAGGGAGTCACAGTCTTTATAGTGTGTTTTCAACAGAGGGAGTTAGTCTTTATAGTGTGTTTTCAACAGAGGGAGTTAGTCTTTATAGTGTGTTTTCAACAGAGGGAGTCACAGTCTTTATAGTGTGTTTTCAACAGAGGGAGTCACAGTCTTTATAGTATGTTTTCAACAGAGGGAGTTAGAGCCACAGTCTTTATAGTGTGTTTTCAACAGAGGGAGTTAGAGTCACAGTCTTTATAGTATGTTTTCAACAGAGGGAGTTAGAGTCACAGTCTTTATAGTATGTTTTCAACAGAGGGAGTCACAGTCTTTATAGTATGTTTTCAACAGAGGGAGTCACAGTCTTTATAGTGTGTTTTCAACAGAGGGAGTCACAATCTTTATAGTATGTTTTCTACAGAGGGAGTTAGAGTCACAGTCTTTATAGTGTGTTTTCAACAGAGGGAGTTAGAGTCACAGTCTTTATAGTGTGTTTTCAACAGAGGGAGTCACAGTCTTTATAGTGTGTTTTCAACAGAGGGAGCCACAGTCTTTATAGTGTGTTTTCAACAGAGGGAGTTAGAGCCACAGTCTTTATAGTATGTTTTCAACAGAGGGAGTCACAGTCTTTATAGTATGTTTTCAACAGAGGGAGTCACAGTCTTTATAGTGTGTTTTCAACAGAGGGAGTCACAGTCTTTATGGTATGTTTTCAACAGAGGGAGTCACAGTCTTTATAGTGTGTTTTCAACAGAGGGAGTTAGAGTCACAGTCTTTATAGTATGTTTTCAACAGAGGGAGTCACAGTCTTTATAGTATGTTTTCAACAGAGGGAGTTAGAGTCACAGTCTTTATAGTGTGTTTTCAACAGAGGGAGTCACAGTCTTTATAGTGTGTTTTCAACAGAGGGAGTTAGAGTCACAGTCTTTATAGTATGTTTTCAACAGAGGGAGTCACAGTCTTTATAGTATGTTTTCAACAGAGGGAGTTAGAGTCACAGTCTTTATAGTGTGTTTTCAACAGAGGGAGTCACAGTCTTTATAGTGTGTTTTCAACAGAGGGAGTCACAGTCTTTATAGTGTGTTTTCAACAGAGGGAGTTAGTCTTTATAGTGTGTTTTCAACAGAGGGAGTTAGTCTTTATAGTGTGTTTTCAACAGAGGGAGTCACAGTCTTTATAGTGTGTTTTCAACAGAGGGAGTCACAGTCTTTATAGTATGTTTTCAACAGAGGGAGTTAGAGCCACAGTCTTTATAGTGTGTTTTCAACAGAGGGAGTTAGAGTCACAGTCTTTATAGTATGTTTTCAACAGAGGGAGTTAGAGTCACAGTCTTTATAGTATGTTTTCAACAGAGGGAGTCACAGTCTTTATAGTATGTTTTCAACAGAGGGAGTCACAGTCTTTATAGTGTGTTTTCAACAGAGGGAGTCACAATCTTTATAGTATGTTTTCTACAGAGGGAGTTAGAGTCACAGTCTTTATAGTGTGTTTTCAACAGAGGGAGTTAGAGTCACAGTCTTTATAGTGTGTTTTCAACAGAGGGAGTCACAGTCTTTATAGTGTGTTTTCAACAGAGGGAGCCACAGTCTTTATAGTGTGTTTTCAACAGAGGGAGTTAGAGCCACAGTCTTTATAGTATGTTTTCAACAGAGGGAGTCACAGTCTTTATAGTATGTTTTCAACAGAGGGAGTCACAGTCTTTATAGTGTGTTTTCAACAGAGGGAGTCACAGTCTTTATGGTATGTTTTCAACAGAGGGAGTCACAGTCTTTATAGTGTGTTTTCAACAGAGGGAGTTAGAGTCACAGTCTTTATAGTATGTTTTCAACAGAGGGAGTCACAGTCTTTATAGTATGTTTTCAACAGAGGGAGTTAGAGTCACAGTCTTTATAGTGTGTTTTCAACAGAGGGAGTCACAGTCTTTATAGTGTGTTTTCAACAGAGGGAGTCACAGTCTTTATAGTATGTTTTCAACAGAGGGAGTTAGAGTCACAGTCTTTATAGTATGTTTTCAACAGAGGGAGTTAGAGTCACAGTCTTTATAGTGTGTTTTCAACAGAGGGAGTCACAATCTTTATAGTATGTTTTCAACAGAGGGAGTTAGAGTCACAGTCTTTATAGTATGTTTTCAACAGAGGGAGTTAGAGTCACAGTCTTTATAGTGTGTTTTCAACAGAGGGAGTCACAGTCTTTATAGTGTGTTTTCAACAGAGGGAGTTAGTCTTTATAGTGTGTTTTCAACAGAGGGAGTTAGTCTTTATAGTGTGTTTTCAACAGAGGGAGTCACAGTCTTTATAGTGTGTTTTCAACAGAGGGAGTCACAGTCTTTATAGTATGTTTTCAACAGAGGGAGTTAGAGCCACAGTCTTTATAGTGTGTTTTCAACAGAGGGAGTTAGAGTCACAGTCTTTATAGTATGTTTTCAACAGAGGGAGTTAGAGTCACAGTCTTTATAGTATGTTTTCAACAGAGGGAGTCACAGTCTTTATAGTATGTTTTCAACAGAGGGAGTCACAGTCTTTATAGTGTGTTTTCAACAGAGGGAGTCACAATCTTTATAGTATGTTTTCTACAGAGGGAGTTAGAGTCACAGTCTTTATAGTGTGTTTTCAACAGAGGGAGTTAGAGTCACAGTCTTTATAGTGTGTTTTCAACAGAGGGAGTCACAGTCTTTATAGTGTGTTTTCAACAGAGGGAGCCACAGTCTTTATAGTGTGTTTTCAACAGAGGGAGTTAGAGCCACAGTCTTTATAGTATGTTTTCAACAGAGGGAGTCACAGTCTTTATAGTATGTTTTCAACAGAGGGAGTCACAGTCTTTATAGTGTGTTTTCAACAGAGGGAGTCACAGTCTTTATGGTATGTTTTCAACAGAGGGAGTCACAGTCTTTATAGTGTGTTTTCAACAGAGGGAGTTAGAGTCACAGTCTTTATAGTATGTTTTCAACAGAGGGAGTCACAGTCTTTATAGTATGTTTTCAACAGAGGGAGTTAGAGTCACAGTCTTTATAGTGTGTTTTCAACAGAGGGAGTCACAGTCTTTATAGTGTGTTTTCAACAGAGGGAGTCACAGTCTTTATAGTATGTTTTCAACAGAGGGAGTTAGAGTCACAGTCTTTATAGTATGTTTTCAACAGAGGGAGTTAGAGTCACAGTCTTTATAGTGTGTTTTCAACAGAGGGAGTCACAATCTTTATAGTATGTTTTCAACAGAGGGAGTTAGAGTCACAGTCTTTATAGTATGTTTTCAACAGAGGGAGTTAGAGTCACAGTCTTTATAGTGTGTTTTCAACAGAGGGAGTCACAGTCTTTATAGTGTGTTTTCAACAGAGGGAGTTAGTCTTTATAGTGTGTTTTCAACAGAGTGAGTCACAGTCTTTATAGTGTGTTTTCAACAGAGGGAGTCACAGTCTTTATAGTGTGTTTTCAACAGAGGGAGTTAGTCTTTATAGTGTGTTTTCAACAGAGTGAGTCACAGTCCTTATAGTATGTTTTCAACAGAGGGAGTCACAGTCTTTATAGTATGTTTTCAACAGAGGGAGTTAGAGTCACAGTCTTTATAGTATGTTTTCAACAGAGGGAGTTAGAGTCACAGTCTTTATAGTATGTTTTCAACAGAGGGAGTTAGAGCCACAGTCTTTATAGTATGTTTTCAACAGAGGGAGTCACAGTCTTTATAGTGTGTTTTCAACAGAGGGAGTCACAGTCTTTATAGTATGTTTTCAACAGAGGGAGTTAGAGTCACAGTCTTTATAGTATGTTTTCAACAGAGGGAGTCACAGTCTTTATAGTATGTTTTCAACAGAGGGAGTTAGAGTCACAGTCTTTATAGTGTGTTTTCAACAGAGGGAGTTCGTCTTTATAGTGTGTTTTCAACAGAGGGAGTTAGAGACACAGTCTTTATAGTATGTTTTCAACAGAGGGAGTCACAGTCTTTATAGTATGTTTTCAACAGAGGGAGTTAGAGTCACAGTCTTTATAGTATGTTTTCAACAGAGGGAGTCACAGTCTTTATAGTATGTTTTCAACAGAGGGAGTTAGAGACACAGTCTTTATAGTATGTTTTCAACAGAGGGAGTTAGAGTCACAGTCTTTATAGTGTGTTTTCAACAGAGGGAGTCACAGTCTTTATAGTGTGTTTTCAACAGAGGGAGTCACAGTCTTTATAGTATGTTTTCAACAGAGGGAGTCACAGTCTTTATAGTATGTTTTCAACAGAGGGAGACACAGTCTTTATAGTATGTTTTCAACAGAGGGAGTTAGAGTCACAGTCTTTATAGTGTGTTTTCAACAGAGGGAGTCACAGTCTTTATAGTGTGTTTTCAACAGAGGGAGTTAGTCTTTATAGTGTGTTTTCAACAGAGGGAGTTAGTCTTTATAGTGTGTTTTCAACAGAGGGAGTCACAGTCTTTATAGTGTGTTTTCAACAGAGGGAGTCACAGTCTTTATAGTGTGTTTTCAACAGAGGGAGTTAGTCTTTATAGTGTGTTTTCAACAGAGTGAGTCACAGTCTTTATAGTATGTTTTCAACAGAGGGAGTTAGAGTCACAGTCTTTATAGTATGTTTTCAACAGAGGGAGTCACAGTCTTTATAGTATGTTTTCAACAGAGGAGTCACAGTCTTTATAGTGTGTTTTCAACAGAGGGAGTCACAATCTTTATAGTATGTTTTCAACAGAGGGAGTTAGAGTCACAGTCTTTATAGTGTGTTTTCAACAGAGGGAGTTAGAGTCACAGTCTTTATAGTGTGTTTTCAACAGAGGGAGTCACAGTCTTTATAGTGTGTTTTCAACAGAGGGAGCCACAGTCTTTATAGTGTGTTTTCAACAGAGGGAGTTAGAGCCACAGTCTTTATAGTATGTTTTCAACAGAGGGAGTCACAGTCTTTATAGTATGTTTTCAACAGAGGGAGTCACAGTCTTTATAGTGTGTTTTCAACAGAGGGAGTCACAGTCTTTATAGTATGTTTTCAACAGAGGGAGTCACAGTCTTTATAGTGTGTTTTCAACAGAGGGAGTTAGAGTCACAGTCTTTATAGTATGTTTTCAACAGAGGGAGTCACAGTCTTTATAGTATGTTTTCAACAGAGGGAGTTAGAGTCACAGTCTTTATAGTGTGTTTTCAACAGAGGGAGTCACAGTCTTTATAGTGTGTTTTCAACAGAGGGAGTCACAGTCTTTATAGTATGTTTTCAACAGAGGGAGTTAGAGTCACAGTCTTTATAGTATGTTTTCAACAGAGGGAGTCACAGTCTTTATAGTATGTTTTCAACAGAGGGAGTCACAGTCTTTATAGTGTGTTTTCAACAGAGGGAGTTAGAGTCACAGTCTTTATAGTATGTTTTCAACAGAGGGAGTCACAGTCTTTATAGTATGTTTTCAACAGAGGGAGTTAGAGTCACAGTCTTTATAGTGTGTTTTCAACAGAGGGAGTTAGTCTTTATAGTGTGTTTTCAACAGAGGGAGTTAGTCTTTATAGTGTGTTTTCAACAGAGTGAGTCACAGTCTTTATAGTGTGTTTTCAACAGAGGGAGTCACAGTCTTTATAGTGTGTTTTCAACAGAGGGAGTTAGTCTTTATAGTGTGTTTTCAACAGAGTGAGTCACAGTCCTTATAGTATGTTTTCAACAGAGGGAGTCACAGTCTTTATAGTATGTTTTCAACAGAGGGAGTTAGAGTCACAGTCTTTATAGTATGTTTTCAACAGAGGGAGTTAGAGTCACAGTCTTTATAGTATGTTTTCAACAGAGGGAGTTAGAGCCACAGTCTTTATAGTATGTTTTCAACAGAGGGAGTCACAGTCTTTATAGTGTGTTTTCAACAGAGGGAGTCACAGTCTTTATAGTATGTTTTCAACAGAGGGAGTTAGAGTCACAGTCTTTATAGTATGTTTTCAACAGAGGGAGTCACAGTCTTTATAGTATGTTTTCAACAGAGGGAGTTAGAGTCACAGTCTTTATAGTGTGTTTTCAACAGAGGGAGTTCGTCTTTATAGTGTGTTTTCAACAGAGGGAGTTAGAGACACAGTCTTTATAGTATGTTTTCAACAGAGGGAGTCACAGTCTTTATAGTATGTTTTCAACAGAGGGAGTTAGAGTCACAGTCTTTATAGTATGTTTTCAACAGAGGGAGTCACAGTCTTTATAGTATGTTTTCAACAGAGGGAGTTAGAGACACAGTCTTTATAGTATGTTTTCAACAGAGGGAGTTAGAGTCACAGTCTTTATAGTGTGTTTTCAACAGAGGGAGTCACAGTCTTTATAGTGTGTTTTCAACAGAGGGAGTCACAGTCTTTATAGTATGTTTTCAACAGAGGGAGTCACAGTCTTTATAGTATGTTTTCAACAGAGGGAGACACAGTCTTTATAGTATGTTTTCAACAGAGGGAGTTAGAGTCACAGTCTTTATAGTGTGTTTTCAACAGAGGGAGTCACAGTCTTTATAGTGTGTTTTCAACAGAGGGAGTTAGTCTTTATAGTGTGTTTTCAACAGAGGGAGTTAGTCTTTATAGTGTGTTTTCAACAGAGGGAGTCACAGTCTTTATAGTGTGTTTTCAACAGAGGGAGTCACAGTCTTTATAGTGTGTTTTCAACAGAGGGAGTTAGTCTTTATAGTGTGTTTTCAACAGAGTGAGTCACAGTCTTTATAGTATGTTTTCAACAGAGGGAGTTAGAGTCACAGTCTTTATAGTATGTTTTCAACAGAGGGAGTCACAGTCTTTATAGTATGTTTTCAACAGAGGGAGTCACAGTCTTTATAGTGTGTTTTCAACAGAGGGAGTCACAATCTTTATAGTATGTTTTCAACAGAGGGAGTTAGAGTCACAGTCTTTATAGTGTGTTTTCAACAGAGGGAGTTAGAGTCACAGTCTTTATAGTGTGTTTTCAACAGAGGGAGTCACAGTCTTTATAGTGTGTTTTCAACAGAGGGAGCCACAGTCTTTATAGTGTGTTTTCAACAGAGGGAGTTAGAGCCACAGTCTTTATAGTATGTTTTCAACAGAGGGAGTCACAGTCTTTATAGTATGTTTTCAACAGAGGGAGTCACAGTCTTTATAGTGTGTTTTCAACAGAGGGAGTCACAGTCTTTATAGTATGTTTTCAACAGAGGGAGTCACAGTCTTTATAGTGTGTTTTCAACAGAGGGAGTTAGAGTCACAGTCTTTATAGTATGTTTTCAACAGAGGTAGTCACAGTCTTTATAGTATGTTTTCAACAGAGGGAGTTAGAGTCACAGTCTTTATAGTGTGTTTTCAACAGAGGGAGTCACAGTCTTTATAGTGTGTTTTCAACAGAGGGAGTCACAGTCTTTATAGTATGTTTTCAACAGAGGGAGTTAGAGTCACAGTCTTTATAGTATGTTTTCAACAGAGGGAGTTAGAGTCACAGTCTTTATAGTGTGTTTTCAACAGAGGGAGTCACAATCTTTATAGTATGTTTTCAACAGAAGGAGTTAGAGTCACAGTCTTTATAGTATGTTTTCAACAGAGGGAGTTAGAGTCACAGTCTTTATAGTGTGTTTTCAACAGAGGGAGTCACAGTCTTTATAGTGTGTTTTCAACAGAGGGAGTTAGTCTTTATAGTGTGTTTTCAACAGAGTGAGTCACAGTCTTTATAGTGTGTTTTCAACAGAGGGAGTTAGTCTTTATAGTGTGTTTTCAACAGAGGGAGTTAGTCTTTATAGTATGTTTTCAACAGAGGGAGTTAGAGTCACAGTCTTTATAGTATGTTTTCAACAGAGGGAGTCACAGTCTTTATAGTGTGTTTTCAACAGAGGGAGTTAGAGTCACAGTCTTTATAGTATGTTTTCAACAGAGGGAGTTAGAGTCACAGTCTTTATAGTATGTTTTCAACAGAGGGAGTCACAGTCTTTATAGTATGTTTTCAACAGAGGGAGTTAGAGTCACAGTCTTTATAGTATGTTTTCAACAGAGGGAGTTAGAGTCACAGTCTTTATAGTATGTTTTCAACAGAGGGAGTTAGTCTTTATAGTGTGTTTTCAACAGAGGGAGTCACAGTCTTTATAGTGTGTTTTCAACAGAGGGAGTTAGTCTTTATAGTGTGTTTTCAACAGAGGGAGTCACAGTCTTTATAGTGTGTTTTCAACAGAGGGAGTCACAGTCTTTATAGTATGTTTTCAACAGAGGGAGTCACAGTCTTTATAGTATGTTTTCAACAGAGGGAGTTAGAGTCACAGTCTTTATAGTGTGTTTTCAATAGAGGGAGTCACAATCTTTATAGTATGTTTTCAACAGAAGGAGTTAGAGTCACAGTCTTTATAGTATGTTTTCAACAGAGGGAGTTAGAGTCACAGTCTTTATAGTGTGTTTTCAACAGAGGGAGTCACAGTCTTTATAGTGTGTTTTCAACAGAGGGAGTTAGTCTTTATAGTGTGTTTTCAACAGAGTGAGTCACAGTCTTTATAGTGTGTTTTCAACAGAGGGAGTTAGTCTTTATAGTGTGTTTTCAACAGAGGGAGTTAGTCTTTATAGTATGTTTTCAACAGAGGGAGTTAGAGTCACAGTCTTTATAGTATGTTTTCAACAGAGGGAGTCACAGTCTTTATAGTGTGTTTTCAACAGAGGGAGTTAGAGTCAAAGTCTTTATAGTATGTTTTCAACAGAGGGAGTTAGAGTCACAGTCTTTATAGTATGTTTTCAACAGAGGGAGTCACAGTCTTTATAGTATGTTTTCAACAGAGGGAGTTAGAGTCACAGTCTTTATAGTATGTTTTCAACAGAGGGAGTCAGAGTCACAGTCTTTATAGTATGTTTTCAACAGAGGGAGTTAGTCTTTATAGTGTGTTTTCAACAGAGGGAGTCACAGTCTTTATAGTGTGTTTTCAACAGAGGGAGTTAGTCTTTATAGTGTGTTTTCAACAGAGGGAGTCACAGTCTTTATAGTGTGTTTTCAACAGAGGGAGTCACAGTCTTTATAGTATGTTTTCAACAGAGGGAGTCACAGTCTTTATAGTATGTTTTCAACAGAGGGAGTTCGAGTCACAGTCTTTATAGTGTGTTTTCAACAGAGGGAGTCACAGTCTTTATAGTGTGTTTTCAACAGAGGGGGTTAGTCTTTATAGTGTGTTTTCAACAGAGGGAGTCACAGTCTTTATAGTGTGTTTTCAACAGAGGGAGTTAGTCTTTATAGTGTGTTTTCAACAGAGGGAGTCACAGTCTTTATAGTGTGTTTTCAACAGAGGGAGTTAGTCTTTATAGTGTGTTTTCAACAGAGGGAGACACAGTCTTTATAGTGTGTTTTCAACAGAGGGAGTTAGTCTTTATAGTGTGTTTTCAACAGAGGGAGTTAGTCTTTATAGTGTGTTTTCAACAGAGGGAGTTAGAGTCACAGTCTTTATAGTGTGTTTTCAACGGAGGGGGTTAGAGACACAGTGTGTACTGGAAAGTGTCACTACATCTTTGATAAAGGTGTGTGTGTGTATCAATTCATTCACCTCTCCCTGTATGAGGCATCTATTGCCTACTAGTACAGCATACAGCCACTCCTCTGGGCACCTGTAGTCAGTAGTCAGTCAAATATCATTTATCAACAAACAAAAAAACGTTTTTTTTTTCATCGGGTTTAATGAAATTAATCTTGTGTGTGTGTGATGCATTTGGGAAAAGACGGACAAAATCGAGAGAGTTTATGAAAGAGAGCCGATCGTTCAAAAACGCAAAGCAGATGCTGTGTAATATCACATATATAATATAGCAGATGTAACCTTTTCTAAAGGGGCCATTTTCAATGTGGATTAAATCTGCATCCCAAATGAAACCCGATTATCTACTACAGTGTTGTGAAAAAGTTTTGGCCTCCTTTCTGATTTTATCTATTTTTTTTTGCATATTATTGACACTTGTTATCAGATCTATAACCAAAACCTAATATTAGATAAAGGGAACCTGAGTTTACAAATAACATTTTTTTTATACTTATTTTATTTAATAACAAAGTTATGCAACACCCAGTTCCCCTGTATGAAAAGGTTGTCCCCCTGACACTCAGTAACTGGTTGTGCCCCCTTTAGCTGCCATGACTACAACCAAACACTTCCTGTAGTTGATCAGGCCACCTTTAGCTGTAATGACTCCAACCAAACACTTCCTGTAGTTGATCAGGCCACCTTTAGCTGTAATGACTCCAACCAAACACTTCCTGTAGTTGATCAGTCCACCTTTAGCTGTAATGACTCCAACCAAACACTTCCTGTAGTTGATCAGGCCACCTTTAGCTGTAATGACTCCAACCAAACACTTCCTGTAGTTGTTGATCAGTCCACCTTTAGCTGTAATGACTCCAACCAAACACGTCCTGTAGTTGTTGATCAGTCCACCTTTAGCTGTAATGACTACAACCAAACACCTCCTGTAGTTGTTGATCAGTCCACCTTTAGCTGTAATGACTCCAACCAAACACTTCCTGTAGTTGATCAGTCCACCTTTAGCTGTAATGACTCCAACCAAACACTTCCTGTAGTTGTTGATCAGTCCACCTTTAGCTGTAATGACTCCAACCAAACACTTCCTGTAGTTGTTGATCAGTCCACCTTTAGCTGCAACGACTCCAACCAAACACTTCCTGTAGTTGTTGATCAGTCAACCTTTAGCTGTAATGACTCCAACCAAACACTTCCTGTAGTTGTTGATCAGTCAACCTTTAGCTGTAATGACTACAACCAAACACTTCCTGTAGTTGATCAGTCCACCTTTAGCTGCAATGACTGCAACCAAACACTTCCTGTAGTTGATCAGTCCACCTTTAGCTGTAATGACTCCAACCAAACACTTCCTGTAGTTGATCAGGCCACCTTTAGCTGTAATGACTCCAACCAAACACTTCCTGTAGTTGATCAGTCCACCTTTAGCTGTAATGACTACAACCAAACACTTCCTGTAGTTGATCAGTCCACCTTTAGCTGTAATGACTACAACCACACACTTCCTGTAGTTGATCAGTCCACCTTTAGCTGCAATGACTACAACCAAACACTTCCTGTAGTTGATCAGTCCACCTTTAGCTGTAATGACTCCAACCAAACACTTCCTGTAGTTGATCAGTCCACCTTTAGCTGTAATGACTCCAACCAAACACTTCCTGTAGTTGTTGATCAGTCCACCTTTAGCTGCAACGACTCCAACCAAACACTTCCTGTAGTTGTTGATCAGTCAACCTTTAGCTGTAATGACTACAACCAAACACTTCCTGTAGTTGATCAGTCCACCTTTAGCTGCAATGACTGCAACCAAACACTTCCTGTAGTTGATCAGTCCACCTTTAGCTGTAATGACTACAACCAAACACTTCCTGTAGTTGATCAGTCCACCTTTAGCTGTAATGACTACAACCAAACACTTCCTGTAGTTGATCAGTCCACCTTTAGCTGCAATGACTACAACCAAACACTTCCTGTAGTTGATCAGTCCACCTTTAGCTGTAATGACTCCAACCAAACACTTCCTGTAGTTGATCAGTCCACCTTTAGTTGTAACGACTCCAACCAAACACTTCCTGTAGTTGATCAGTCCACCTTTAGTTGTAACGACTCCAACCAAACACTTCCTGTAGTTGATCAGTCCACCTTTAGTTGTAACGACTCCAACCAAACACTTCCTGTAGTTGATCAGTCCACCTTTAGCTGGAATGACTCCAACCAAACACTTCCTGTAGTTGTTGATCAGTCTCTCAGTCTCCCACTCTTCCATGCAGAACTGCTTTAACTCAGCGACATTTGTGGGTTTTCAAGCATCTTCTGCTCGTTTCAAATCCTGCCACAACATCTCAATTGGGATTAGGTCTAGACTTTGACTAGGCCATTCCAAAACTTCACATTTGTTGCTTTAAAAAAAAACATTTTCACGTAGACTTGACTGTGTGTTTTGGATCGTTGTCTTGCTGCATGACCCAGCCGCGCTTCAGTTTCAGCTCACAGACGGTTGGCCTGACATTCTCCTGTAGAATTATCTGATACAGAGCAGAATTCCATGGTTCCTTCTATTGAGGCAAGTGATCCAGGTCCTGAGGCAGCAAAGCCACCCCAAACCATCACACTACCACCACCATGCTGACCCCAAACCATCACACTACCACCACCATGCTTGACCGTTGGTATAAGGTTCTTACTGTGGAATGCAGTGTTTGGATTTCGCCAGACATAATGGGACCCGTCTCGTCCAATAGCGGCTGAATATAGGTAAGAGAGGAGTAAGAAGCACTAGGAGGTCCTGTTGGTGATGTAAGAGGAGTTACACACACTGCCACTACTGAATCCGTTGACGGATGAAGGAGGGTTCTGACTGATTGTTGGATGAAGGAGGATTCTGACTGGTGGTTTGGTGAAGGAGGGTTCTGACTGATTGTTGGATGAAGGAGGATTCTGACTGATGGTTGGATGAAGGAGGATTCTGACTGATGGTTGGATGAAGGAGGATTCTGACTGATGGTTGGATGAAGGAGGATTCTGACTGATTGTTGGATGAAGGAGGGTTCTGACTGATTGTTGGATGAAGGAGGATTCTGACTGATTGTTGGATGAAGGAGGATTCTGACTGATTGTTGGATGAAGGAGGATTCTGACTGGTGGTTGGATGAAAGGGGGTTTTGACTGATTGTTGGATGAAGGAGGATTCTGACTGATGGCTGGATGAAGGAGGGCTCTGACTGATTGTTGGATGAAGGAGGATTCTGACTGATGGTTGGATGAAGGAGGGTTCTGACTGATTGTTTGATGAAGGAGGATTCTGACTGATGGTTGGATGAAGGAGGATTCCGAGGGATGTGGTTGGATGAAGGAGGATTCTGACTGGTGGTTTGATGAAGGAGGGTTCTGACTGATGGTTGGATGAAGGAGTGTTCTGACTGATTGTTGGATGAAGGAGGATTCTGACTGATGGTTGGATGAAGGAGGATTCCGAGGGATGTGGTTGGATGAAGGAGGATTCTGACTGATGGTTGAATGAAGGAGAATTCTGACTGATGGTTGGATGAAGGAGGATTCTGACTGATTGTTGGATGAAGGAGGATTCTGACTGATGGTTGGATGAAGGAGGATTCCGAGGGATGTGGTTGGATGAAGGAGGATTCTGAGGGATGGTTGGATGAAGGAGGATTCCGAGGGATGTGGTTGGATGAAGGAGGATTCTGAGTGGTGGTTTGATGAAGGAGGGTTCTGACTGATGGTTGGATGAAGGAGGGTTCTGACTGATTGTTGGATGAAGGAGGATTCTGACTGATGGTTGGATGAAGGAGGATTCCGAGGGATGTGGTTGGATGAAGGAGGATTCTGACTGATGGTTGAATGAAGGAGGATTCTGACTCATGGTTGGATGAAGGAGGATTCTGACTGATTGTTGGATGAAGGAGGATTCTGATGGTTGGATGAAGGAGGATTCCAAGGGATGTGGTTGGATGAAGGAGGATTCTGAGGGATGGTTGGATGAAGGAGGATTCCGAGGGATGTGGTTGGATGAAGGAGGACTGATGGTTTTTTATTTTTTTTATTTTACCTTTATTTAACCAGGCAAGTCAGTCAAATTATATACACTCTTTCTGTAGATCTGGGTGAACCTTTGTTGTTCACTTGTTAAACTCAGAGGAGAGGAGATTAAAGATGGATGTTTAAGCCTTGAGACATTTTTATTTTATATTATACCTTTATTTAACCAGGCAAGTCAGTTAAAAAAAAAATCTTATTTTCACTGACGGCCTAGGAACAGTGGGTTAACTGCCTGTTCAGGGGCAGAACGACAGATTTGTACCTTGTCAGCTCGGGGGTTTGAACTTGCAACTTTCTCGTTACTAGTCCAACGCTCTAACCACTAGGCTACCCTGCCGCCCCTGTTTTTGCTTTGTCATTATGGGGTATTGTGATGTCATTATGGGGTATTGTGTGTAGATTGATGAGGGGGGGAAAAACGATTTAATACATTTTAGAATAAGACTGTGGAAAATGTCAAGGGGTCTGAATACTTTCCGAATGCACTGTCCATCTACTAATAGCTACTGTAGCTGTGTGACCTCAACCTGCACCTAAGCTTCTAGTCTGTGTACTAAACTGCAGGTACCATTGTGTCTGTGTGTGTGTGTGTGTGTGTGTGTGTGTGTGTGTGTGTGTGTGTGTGTGTGTGTGTGTGTGTGTGTGTGTGTGTGTGTGTGTGCGTGGGTGTGTCCATAACCAGCTCTAGCGTCACAGTGGGAGAATCATACTCCGTAACAACAGAATAATCTGTCAATAATGTGTTTCCATATTCGGCTCAGCACATTGTAACAATAGAATCCCAGGATCCTAACACAATGGGATAGAGAAGCAAATCACCCTGGTGTAACAAAACAGACAAATGAAGCACTCAGAACAGGGAAGTGGGATGGGCTTAGTTCCAAATGGAATCATATTCTATATTTTGTGAACTACTTTTGCCCAAGGCCTATATGGTGTCATTTGGGATGCAAATCACAGCGGAGCTCTGCCCCTGACCGAGGGGGTGACTCACATCACTGACATAGTACACGCAGTCACACACACACACACACACACACACACACACACTAGGAAAACGGCCCACTAAGCAAATCCGAAGGATGGCATGTCTCTGTGCTATCTATGAGCTATTATGACTGCAGAGATCATATGGCATGACAGATGTCAGACACAGCATTGCAGCTACACAGAATAACAGCAGTTCAAGGCAAAAGTGGGTGTACAAGGTTGACAAAGAGCATTATAAGAGTGTTATGTACATTGTCATTTGTTTTTAAGAAGCAGATGCTATAGCTATAAGAGGATCAACCTCCCCCCTACCTAACCTGAAATCGAAACAGCCAAACTGATATGTTGTGTTCCAGGCTAGTTATCTACTGTTCTGCAAAACAAAACAAAAACACCAATGTCTCTCTAATCCCCTCATTTGGATCGGCAGGGTAGCCTAGTGGTTAGAGCGTTGGACTAGTAACCGAAAGGTTGCAAGTTCATATCCCCGAGCTGACAAGGTACAAATCTGTCGTTCTGCCCCTGAACAAGGCAGTTAACCCACTGTTCCTAGGCCGTCATTGAAAATAAGAATTTGTTCTTAACTGACTTGCCTGGTTAAATAAAGATAAAATAAAGATGTTTCTTTGTCTCACAGATCCTTTTTCATACTGTCCTAGCATGGGCATTTGTTTCTCAATCATGCTGAATGCTTAACCAGGCCGGGTCTGTACAGCTGGGGTAGGTTAACCAGGCCAGGTCAGTACAGCTAGGATAGGTTAACCAGGCCGGGTCTGTACTGCTAGGGTAGGTTAACCAGGCCGGGTCAGTACAGCTAGGATAGGTTAACCAGGCCGGGTCTGTACAGCTGGGATAGGTTAACCAGGCCGGGTCTGTACAGCTGGGATAGGTTAACCAGGCCGGGTCTGTACAGCTAGGGTAGGTTAACCAGGCCGGGTCAGTACAGCTAGGGTAGGTTAACCAGGCCGGGTCTGTAGAGCTAGGGTAGGTTAACCAGGCCGGGTCAGTACAGCTGGGATAGGTTAACCAGGCCGGGTCTGTACAGCTGGGATAGGTTAACCAGGCCGGGTCTGTACAGCTGGGATAGGTTAACCAGGCCGGGTCTGTACAGCTAGGGTAGGTTAACCAGGCCGGGTCAGTACAGCTAGGATAGGTTAACCAGGCCGGGTCAGTACAGTTAGGATAGGTTAACCAGGCCGGGTCAGTACAGCTAGGATAGGTTAACCAGGCCGGGTCAGTACAGCTAGGGTAGGTTAACCAGGCCGGGTCTGTACAGCTGGGGTAGGTTAACCAGGCCGGGTCTGTACAGCTAGGATAGGTTAACCAGGCCGGGTCAGTACAGCTAGGGTAGGTTAACCAGGCCGGGTCAGTACAGCTAGGATAGGTTAACCCGGCCCGGGTCAGTACAGCTAGGATAGGTTAACCAGGCCGGGTCAGTAGCGCTAGGATAGGTTAACCAGGCCGAGTCAGTACAGCTAGGATAGGTTAACCAGGCCGGGTCTGTACAGCTAGGATAGGTTAACCTGGCTACTCCTACCTCGGCCAACAGCTCCACCCCCCGCAGCTTCTCGCCCAAGCCTCTCCAGGTTCTCCTTTACCCAAATCCAGATAGCAGATGTTCTGAAAGAGCTGCAAAACCTGAACCCGTATAAATCAGCTGGGCTTGACAATCTGGACCCTCTATTTCTGAAACTATCCGCCGCCATTGTCGCAACCTCTATTACCAGCCTGTTCAACCTCTCTTTCATATCGTCTGAGATCCCCAAGGATTGGAAAGCTGCCGCAGTCATCCCCCTCTTCAAAGGGGGAGACACCCTGGACCCAAACTGTTACAGACCTATATCCATCCTGCCCTGCCTATCTAAGGTCTTCGAAAGCCAAGTCAACAAACAGGTCACTGACCATCTCGAATCCCACCGTACCTTCTCCGCTATGCAATCTGGTTTCCGAGCCGGTCACGGGTGCACCTCAGCCACACTCAAGGTACTAAACGATATCATAATCTCACAGATCCTTTTTCATACTGTCCTAGCATGGGTATTTGTTTCTCAATCATGCTGAATGCTTAACCAGGCCGGGTCTGTACAGCTGGGGTAGGTTAACCAGGCCGGGTCAGTACAGCTAGGATAGGTTAACCAGGCCGGGTCTGTACTGCTAGGGTAGGTTAACCAGGCCGGGTCAGTACAGCTAGGATAGGTTAACCAGGCCGGGTCAGTACAGCTAGGATAGGTTAACCAGGCCGGGTCAGTACAGTTAGGATAGGTTAACCAGGCCGGGTCAGTACAGCTAGGATAGGTTAACCAGGCCGGGTCAGTACAGCTAGGATAGGTTAACCAGGCCGGGTCAGTACAGCTAGGGTAGGTTAACCAGGCCGGGTCTGTACAGCTGGGGTAGGTTAACCAGGCCGGGTCTGTACAGCTAGGATAGGTTAACCAGGCCGGGTCAGTACAGCTAGGGTAGGTTAACCAGGCCGGGTCAGTACAGCTAGGATAGGTTAACCCGGCCCGGGTCAGTACAGCTAGGATAGGTTAACCAGGCCGGGTCAGTAGCGCTAGGATAGGTTAACCAGGCCGAGTCAGTACAGCTAGGATAGGTTAACCAGGCCGGGTCTGTACAGCTAGGATAGGTTAACCTGGCTACTCCTACCTCGGCCAACAGCTCCACCCCCCCCCCGCAGCTTCTCGCCCAAGCCTCTCCAGGTTCTCCTTTACCCAAATCCAGATAGCAGATGTTCTGAAAGAGCTGCAAAACCTGAACCCGTATAAATCAGCTGGGCTTGACAATCTGGACCCTCTATTTCTGAAACTATCCGCCGCCATTGTCGCAACCTCTATTACCAGCCTGTTCAACCTCTCTTTCATATCGTCTGAGATCCCCAAGGATTGGAAAGCTGCCGCAGTCATCCCCCTCTTCAAAGGGGGAGACACCCTGGACCCAAACTGTTACAGACCTATATCCATCCTGCCCTGCCTATCTAAGGTCTTCGAAAGCCAAGTCAACAAACAGGTCACTGACCATCTCGAATCCCACCGTACCTTCTCCGCTATGCAATCTGGTTTCCGAGCCGGTCACGGGTGCACCTCAGCCACACTCAAGGTACTAAACGATATCATAACCGCCATCGATAAAAGACAGTACTGTGCAGCCGTCTTCATCGACCTGGCCAAGGCTTTCGACTCTGTCAATCACCATATTCTTATCGGCAGACTCAGTATCCTCGGTTTTTCGGATGACTGCCTTGCCTGGTTCACCAATTACTTTGCAGACAGAGTTCAGCGTGTCAAATCGGAGGGCATGCTGTGCGGTCCTCTGGCAGTCTCTATGGGGGTGCCACAGGGTTCAATTCTCGGGCCGACTCTTTTCTCTGTATATATCAATGATGTTGCTCTTGCTGCGGGCGATTCCCTGATCCACCTCTACGCAGACGACACCATTCTATATACTTTCGGCCCGTCATTGGACACTGTGCTATCTAACCTCCAAACGAGCTTCAATGCCATACAACACTCCTTCCGTGGCCTCCAACTGCTCTTAAACACTAGTAAAACCAAATGCATGCTTTTCAACCGATCGCTGCCTGCACCCGCATGCCCGACTAGCATCACCACCCTGGGTGGCTCCGACCTTGAATATGTGGACACCTATAAGTACCTAGGTGTCTGGCTAGACTGCAAACTCTCCTTCCAGACTCATATCAAACATCTCCAATCGAAAATCAAATCAAGAGTCGGCTTTCTATTCCGCAACAAAGCCTCCTTCACTCACGCTGCCAAGCTTACCCTAGTAAAACTGACTATCCTACCGATCCTCGACTTCGGCGATGTCATCTACAAAATTGCTTCCAACACTCTACTCAGCAAACTGGATGCAGTTTATCACAGTGCCATCCGTTTTGTCACTAAAGCACCTTATACCACTCACCACTGCGACTTGTATGCTCTAGTCGGCTGGCCCGCTACATATTCGTCGCCAGACCCACTGGCTCCAGGTCATCTACAAGACCATGCTAGGTAAAGCTCCGCCTTATCTCAGTTCACTGGTCACGATGGCAACACCCATCCGTAGCACGCGCTCCGGCAGGTGTATCTCACTGATCATCCCTAAAGCCAACACCTCATTCGGCCGCCTTTCGTTCCAGTACTCTGCTGCCTGTGACTGGAACGAATTGCAAAAATCGCTGAAGTTGGAGACTTTTATCTCCCTCACCAACTTCAAACATCAGCTATCTGAGCAGCTAACCGATCGCTGCAGCTGTACATAGTCTATTGGTAAATAGCCCACCCATTTTCACCTACCTCATCCCCACAGTTTTTATTTATTTACTTTTCTGCTCTTTTGCACACCAATATCTCTACCTGTGCATGACCATCTGATCATTTATCACTCCAGTGTTAATCTGCAATATTGTAATTATTCGCCTACCTCATGCCTTTTGCACACATTGTATATAGACTCCCCTTTTTTCTACTGTGTTATTGACTTGTTAATTGTTTACTCCATGTGTAACTCTGTGTTGTCTGTTCACACTGCTTTGCTTTATCTTGGCCAGGTCGCAGTTGCAAATGAGAACTTGTTCTCAACTAGCCTACCTGGTTAAATAAAGGTGAATTTTTATTTTATTTTTTTAAACAGGCTGGGTCAGTTTCCTCCTGGCTACCCCAACCCCAGCCAACAGCTCCGCACCCCCTGCAGCTACTTGCCCGAGCCTCCCCAGCTTCTCCTTCACCCAAATCCAGATAGCAGATGTTCTGAAAGAACTGCAAAACCCGGAACCGTACAAATCAGCTGGGCTAGACAATCTGAACCCTCTCTTTCTCAAATTATCCACCACCATTGTTGCAACCCCTATTACCAGTCTGTTCAACCTCTCTTTCGTATCGTCCGAGATCCCTAAAGATTGGAAAGCTGCCGCGGTCATCCCCCTCTTCAAAGGGGGTGACACTCTAGACCCAAACTGTTACAGACCTATATCCATCCTGCCCTGCCTATCTAAAGTCTTTGAAAGCCAAGTTAATAAACAGATCACTAACCATTTCGAATCCCACCGTACCTTCTCCGCTGTGCAATCCGGTTTCTGAGCTGGTCACGGGTGCACCTCAGCCACGCTCAAGGTACTAAACAATATCATAACTGCCATCGATAAAAGACAGTTCAGTCGTCTTCACCGTCTTCATTGTCTTCATCGACCTGGCCAAAGCTTTCGACTCTGTCAATCACCATATTCTTATCGGCACACTCAACAGCCTTGGTTTCTCAAATGACTGCCTCGCCTGGTTCACCAACTACTTCTCAGACAGCGTTCAGTGTGTCAAATCGGAGGGCCTGTTGTCTGGACCTCTGGCAGTCTATATGGGGGTACCACAGGGTTCAAATCTCAGGCCAACTCTTTTCTCTGTATATATCAATGATGTAGCTCTTGCTGCGGGTGATTCCCTGATCCACCTCTACGCAGACGACACCATTCTGTATACTTCTGGCCCTTCTTTGGACACTGTGTTAACAAACCTCCAAACGAGCTTCACTGCCATACAACACTCCTTCCGTGGCCTCCAACTGCTCTTAAACGCTAGTAAAACTAAATTCATGCTTTTCATCCGATTGCTGCCCGCCCGACTAGCGTCACTACTCTGACTTAGAATATGTGGACAACTACAAATACCTAGGTGTCTGGTTAGACTGTAAACTTTCTTTCCAGACTCATATTAAACATCTCCAATACAAAATTAAATCCAGAATCGGCTTCCTATTTCAAAGCAAAGCCTCATTCACTCACGCTGCCAAACAAGTATCGGGGGGGGCAAATTAGGCCCCCGATCCGCCAGTGGGGGAACCCTTCACTAGAGTGACTTGTTCCACAGCACAGTGAGTGTATTTGTCTAAGAAACAATCACTTAAGTATGTTTACCCTCAGGGGATTATTGACACAAATGCTAATAATGATGAACTATCCCAATCAGTTAATGCAGATACCAGAGATGTAGCTTGCTGTGTGACTCTCTGGTAAGGCTGGAGATCTAAGGATGGCCATGATCATGGATCACAGAGGGATCTACCGGTGATCTATTCCCACTGAGGATGAAGGCTTTTAGAATTCAAGAGATCCTGATCAATGCAACTCTAATTGGCACTCTATTCCCTACATAGTGCACTGGAGCCCATAGGGCCCTGGTCTAAAGTAGTGCACTATATAGGGAATAGGGTTCTATAGGGCCCTGGTCTAAAGTAGTGCACTATATAGGGAATAGGGTTCTATAGGGCCCTGGTCTAAAGTAGTGCACTATATAGGGAATAGGGTTCTATAGGGCCCTGGTCTAAAGTAGTGCACTATATATAGGGAATAGGGTTCTATAGGGCTCTGGTCTAAAGTAGTGCACTATATATAGGGAATAGGGTTCTATAGGGCTCTGGTCTAAAGTAGTGCACTATATAGGTAATAGGGTTCTATAGGGCCCTGGTCTAAAGTATATAGTGAATAGGGAGCCATTTGGGATGGAGAGACACTGTCAGCTGGGATGAAAGATTGACTGAGGGTTAATTAACCACATTAATTATCTCTACAGGCTCTGAGGTGTGTGTGTGTGTGTGTGTGTGTGTGTGTGTGTGTGTGTGTGTGTGTGGATGTCTTTAACTGTTAGTAGTAAGTAGTAAACAGTCAAACATTTGACCAACTGGGGACATTTTGTTCATCCCCACGAGGTCAATTGCTATTTCTAGGGGGTTGAGGGTTAAGGTTAGGATTAGTGTTAAACAACCTGATCATGTGTTCCAAATCCCACAGTAGGTCATTGGTGTGTGTGTGTGGGAGAGAGAGAGAGTGAGAGCAAGTGAAATCAAATCAAATGTTATTCGTCACATGCGCCGAATACAACCTTACATTGAAATGCTTACTTACTAGCCCCTACCAGGCTTTCAAAGCACTACATGGCTACAGACGTGAGCGCTACGGGTAGGTAGTCATTTAGGCAGGTTACCTTAGTGTTCTTGGGCACAGGCACTAAGATGGTCTGCTTGAAACATGTTGGTATTACAGACTCGGACAGGGAGAGGTTGACCACTTGCCAGTTGGTCAGCGCATGCTTGCAGTACACGTCCTGGTAATCCATCTGGCCCTGCGGCATTGTGAATGTTGACCTGTTTAAAGGTCTTACTCACATCGGCTGTGGAGAGCGTGATCACACAGTCTTCCGGTACAGCTGGTGCTCTCATGCATGTTTCAGTGTTATTTGCCTTGAAGCGAGCATAGAAGTAGTTTAGCTCGTCTGGTAGGCTCGTGTCACTGGTACAGTAGTCCCCTCACAGTACAGTAGTCCCCTCACCGTACAGTAGTCCCCTCACAGTACAGTAGTCCCCTCACCGTACAGTAGTCCCCTCACAGTACAGTATTCCCCTCACAGTACAGTAGTCCCCTCACAGTACAGTATTCCCCTCACAGTACAGTAGTCCCCTCACAGTACAGTATTCCCCTCACAGTACAGTAGTCCCCTCACAGTACAGTAGTCCCCTCACAGTACAGTAGTCCCCTCACAGTACAGTATTCCCCTCACAGTACAGTATTCCCCTCACAGTACAGTATTCCCCTCACAGTACAGTATTCCCCTCACAGTACAGTAGTAGGCCCCTCACAGTACAGTCTTTAACACTTATACTTTTAACCACTTTCTCCTTCATCCGATCGCTACCTGCACCTGCCCGCCTGTCTAACATCACTAATCTGGACGGCTCTGACTTAGAATACGTGGACAACTACAAATACCTAGGTGTCTGGTTAGACTGTAAACTCTCCTTCCAGACCCACATCAAACATCTCCAATCCAAAGTTAAATCTAGAATTGGCTTCCTATTTCGCAACAAAGCATCCTTCACTCACGCTGCCAAACATACCCTTGTAAAACTGACCATCGTACGGATCCTCGACTTCAGCGATGTCATTTAAAATAGCCTCCAAAACCCTACTCAATAAATTGGATGCAGTCTATCACAGTGCCATCCGTTTTGTCACCAAAGCCCCATATACTACCCACCATTGCGACCTGTACGCTCTCGTTGGCTGGCCCTCGCTTCATACTCGTCGCCAAACCCACTGGCTCCAGGTCATCTACAAGACCCTGCTAGGTAAAGTCCCCCCTTATCTCAGCTCGCTGGTCACCATAGCATCTCCCACCTGTAGCACGCGCTCCAGCAGGTATATCTCTCTGGTCACCCCCAAAACCAATTCTTTCTTTGGCCGCCTCTCCTTCCAGTTCTCTGCTGCCAATGACTGGAACGAACTACAAAAATCTCTGAAACGCGAAACACTTATCTCCCTCACTAGCTTTAAGCACCAGCTATCAGAGCAGCTCACATATTACTGCACCTGTACATAGCCCACCTATAATTTAGCCCAAACAACTACTTCTTTCCCAACTGTATTTAATTTATTTATTTTGCTCCTTTGCACCCAATTATTTTTATTTCTACTTTGCACATTCTTCCACTGCAAATCTACCATTCCAGTGTTTTACTTATTTGCTATATTGTATTTACTTCGCCACCATGGCCTTTTTTTTGCCTTTACCTCCCTTATCTCACCACATTTGCTCACATCGTATATAGACTTGTTTCTACTGTATTATTGACTGTATGTTTGTTTTACTCCATGTGTAACTCTGTGTCGTTGTATGTGTCAAACTGCTTTGCTTTATCTTGGCCAGGTCGCAATTGTAAATGAGAACTTGTTCTCAACTTGCCTACCTGGTTAAATAAAGGTGAAATAAATAAAATTATTGTCCATTATATCTCACACTTCCCTCTCTCCTTATAGACCATTAGATCTCACACTTCCCTCTCTCCTTATAGACCATGCAAGTGAGAGGATCAGGCTCTGCCATTGGACCGT
>NC_088404.1:6538023-6540523 GCF_034236695.1 Oncorhynchus nerka
CACACTGCGCCTTGGTCTCCTCGTTACGACGAACGTGACACAACGTCGGTCCCTGGATGGGAGACCAGACGCTGCTGGAACTGGTGTTGGAGGGCCAGTAGGAGGCACTCTTTCCTCTGGTGTAAAAAAACTATATATCCCAGGGCAGTGATTGGGGGCATTGCCTTGTGTAGGGCGTCGCCTTTTGGATGGGACGTTAAACAGGTGTCCTGACTCTCTGTGGTCATTAAAGATCCCATGGCACTTATCGTAAGAGTAGGGGTGTTACACCCCGGTGTCCTGGCTAAATTCCCAATCTGGCCCTCATAACATCATGGTCACCTAATCATCATCCCCAGCTTCCAATTGGCTCATTCATTCACTCTCCTCCCACTGTAACTATTTCCCATGGCGTTGATGTAAATGAGTTATCAGTCAACTTACCTGGTAAAATAACCTGGAGCTTACCCTGTTTCCATGTAGCTTACCCTGTTTCCATGGAGCTTACCCTGTTTCCATGGAGCTTACCCTGTTTCCATGGAGCTTACCCTGTTTCCATGGAGCTTACCCTGTTTCCATGGAGCCCACCCTGTTTCCATGGAGCCCACCCTGTTTCCATGGAGCCCACCCTGTTTCCATGGAGCCCACCCTGTTTCCATGGAGCCCACCCTGTTTCCATGGAGCTTACCCTGTCTCCATGGAGCCTACCCTGTTTCCATGTAGCTGGGAGACACACACTAGTATGGGGCTTTATTTAACTAGGCAAGTCAGTTAAGAACAAATTCTTATTTACAATGACAGCCTACTGGGGAACAGTGGGGTTAACTGCCTTGTTCAGGGGGCAGAACGACAGATCTTTACCTCTGGGATTATTTTGGTTACTGGCCCAATGCTCTAACCACTTGGCTACCTGCCGCCCCGTACAGTGGTGTGGCCCCGTACAGTGGTGTGGCCCCGTACAGTGGTGTGGCCCCGTACAGTGGTGTGGCCCCGTACAGTGGTGTGGCCCGTACTGTGGTGTGGCCCCGTACAGTGGTGTGGCCCCGTACAGTGGTGTGGCCCCGTACAGTGGTGTGGCCCGTACAGTGGTGTGGCCCGTACTGTGGTGTGGCCCCGTACTGTGGTGTGGCCCCGTACTGTGGTGTGGCCCCGTACTGTGGTGTGGCCCCGTACTGTGGTGTGGCCCCGTACAGTGGGGTGGCCCCGTACTGTGGGGCTTGGTGTAACCCACATCAGGGCTCCCTCGTGGCACAGCGGTCTAAGGCACTGCATCTCAGTGCAAGAGGCGTCACTATATAGTATCTGGTTCGAATCCAGGCTGTATCACATCCGGCCGTGATTGGGAGTCCCATAGGGCGGTGCACAGTTGGCCCAGCATCGTCAGTTTGGCCGGAGTAGGCCGTCATTGTAAATAATAATTACACCACAGTATGGGGCCTGATGTGGGATGCACCACAGTATGGGGCATGGTGTGGGCTGCACCACAGTATGGGGCATGGTGTGGGCTGCACCACAGTATGGGGCATGGTGTGGGATGCACCACAGTATGGGGCCTGATGTGGGATGCACCACAGTATGGGGCCTGATGTGGGATGCACCACAGTATGGGGCATGGTGTGGGCTACACCACGGTATGGGGCCTGATGTGGGCTACACCACAGTATGGGGCCTGATGTGGGCTACACCACAGTATGGGGCCTGATGTGGGCTACACCACAGTATGGGGCCTGATGTGGACTACACCACAGTATGGGGCCTGATGTGGGCTACACAGTATGGGGCCTGATGTGGACTACACCACAGTATGGGGCCTGATGTGGGCTACACCACAGTATGGGGCCTGATGTGGGCTACACCACAGTATGGGGCCTGATGTGGGCTACACCACAGTATGGGGCCTGATGTGGGCTACACCACAGTATGGGGCCTGATGTGGGCTACACCACAGTATGGGGCCTGATGTGGGCTACACCACAGTATGGGGCCTGATGTGGGCTACACCACAGTATGGGGCCTGATGTGGACTACACCACAGTATGGGGCCTGATGTGGACTACACCACAGTATGGGGCCTGATATCTCTCCTTTTCACTATCCCTGTGATGTTTACAGGTAGATTTAAACTGTGTTGTGGTAGAGGAATGGGATTAGTGCCAAGGGGAAGGGCCAGCGAGCACGTTGGGACCAGCTGCTTTGTCCCCCCAAACCAACCTCTTTAACCATCAGACTGAGGCTCCCACACTGACTCCTCCATCATAATCTGGCTGGGGCTCCCACACTGACTCCTCCATCATAATCTGACTGGGGCTCCCACACTGACTCCTCCATCATAATCTGACTGGGGCTCCCACACTGACTCCTCCATCATAATCTGGCTGGAGCTCCCACACTGACTCCTCCATCATAATCTGGCTGGAGCTCCCACACTGACTCCTCCATCATAATCTGACTGGGGCTCCCACACTGACTCCTCCATCATAATCTGGCTGGGGCTCCCACACTGACTCCTCCATCATAATCT
>NC_088404.1:6545523-6548023 GCF_034236695.1 Oncorhynchus nerka
CACTGAGACGTCACACTGAGGCGTCACACTGAGGCGTCACACTGAGGCTTCACACTGAGGCGTCACACTGAGGCGTCACGCTGAGTGGTCACGCTGAGAGGTCACGCTGAGACGTCACACTGAGGCGTCACACTGAGGCGTCACGCTGAGGCGTCACGCTGAGAGGTCACGCTGAGGCGTCACACTGAGGCGTCACACTGAGGCGTCACACTGAGGCGTCACACTGAGGGGTCACGCTGAGAGGTCACGCTGAGGCGTCACGCGGAGGCGTCACACTGAGACGTCACACTGAGAGGTCACACTGAGGCGTCACACTGAGAGGTCACACACACACACAGTCACACGCACACACACACACAGTCACACACAGTCACAGTCACACACACACAGTCACACACAGTCACACACACACACACACACAGTCACACACACACAGTCACACACACACACACACACACACACACACACACACACACAGTCACACACACACACACACCCTGCTTCAAAGACCCTGCTCCTATGTCACGCATACCCCAGGCACAAACGCTTCATTTACCATGTCTTTGTCACAGACTAAAGACACGCACACAGAGGCGTCACACTGAGGCGTCACACTGAGAGGTCACACTGAGGCGTCACGCTGAGACGTCACACTGAGGCGTCACACTGAGGCGTCACACTGAGAGGTCACGCTGAGACGTCACACTGAGGCGTCACACTGAGAGGTCACGCTGAGACGTCACACTGAGAGGTCACGCGGAGACGTCACACTGAGGCGTCACACTGAGGCGTCACACTGAGGGGTCACACTGAGAGGTCACACTGAGGCGTCACGCGGAGGAGTCACACTGAGACGTCACACTGAGAGGTCACACTGAGGCGTCACACTGAGAGATCACACTGAGGCGTCACACTAAGGCGTCACACTGAGGGGTCACACTGAGAGGTCACACTGAGGCTTCACACTGAGGCGTCACACTGAGGGGTCACACTGAGGCGTCACGCGGAGGCGTCACACTGAGACGTCACACTGAGACGTCACACTGAGAGGTGTCACACTGAGAGGTCACACTGAAAGGCCCAGACAAAGAGTAGTCCGCTCCCCCCATACTCCTCATCCCCCATACTCCTCTCCCCCGATACTCCTCTCCCCCCATACGCCTCATCCCCCATACTCCTCTCCCCCATACTCCTCTCCCCCATACTCCTCATCCCCCCCATGCTCCTCTCCCCCATACTCCTCTCCCCCATACTCCTCTCCCCATACTCCCTCATCCCCCCATGCCCCCCATGCTCCTCTCTCCCCATGCTCCTCTCCCCCATACTCCTCATCCCCCATGCTCCTCTCCCCTCATGCTCCTCTCCCCCCATACTCCTCATCCTCCATGCTCCTCTCCCCCATACTGCTCTCCCCCATACCTCTCCCCCGATACTCCTCTCCCCATACTCCTCTCCCCATACTCCACAGCCCCCATACTCCTCTCCCCCATACTCCTCACCCACCCATACTCATCTCCCCCATGCTCCTCTCCCCCATACTTCTCCTCCCCCATACTCCTCTCCCCCTACTCCTCTCCCCCATACTCCTCTCCCCCATAATCCTCTCCCCCATACTCCTCATCCCCAAACTCCTCTCCCCATACTCCTCTCCCCCATAATCCTCTCCCCCATACTCCTCATCCCCTCATACTCCTCTCCCCCTACTCCTCTCCCCCATATTCCACTACCCCATGTTCCTCTCCCCCATACTGCTCTCCCCCATACTCCTCTCCCCCATACTCCTCTCCCCCATACTCCTCTCCCCCATACTCCTCATCTCCCATACTCCTCTCCCCCCATACTCCTCATCTCCCCCATACTCCTCTCCCCCATACTCCTCTCTCCCCCATACTCCTCATCTCCCCCATACTCCTCTCCCCCCCATACTCCTCTCCCCATACTCCTCTCCCCCATACTCCTCATCTCCCATACTCCTCATCTCCCCCCATACTCCTCTCCCCATACTCCTCTCCCCCATACTCCTCTCCCCCATACTCCTCTCCCCATACTCCTCTCCCCCATACTCCTCTCCTCTACACTCCTCTCCCCCATACTCCTCTCCTCTACACTCCTCTCCCCCATACTCCTCTCCTCTACACTCCTCTCCCCCATACTCCTCTCCACTCCTCTCCTTCCCTATCTCCCAAAGTCCCACTGTATCTCACTCAGTGCTCCTCCACATCTGATCTTCCTCCTCCTCCTCCTCCTCCTTCACATTGGATTCATCTCCCTCCAACAACACCCTGAATATACAGATTGGTTAATTCAGCTGCAGTTGCTGTTCCACATCTGATCTTCCTCATCCTCCTCCTCCTCCTCCTCCTCCATTGGATTCATCTCCCTCCAACAACACCCTGAATATACAGATTGGTTAATTCAGCTGCAGTTGCTGCTCCACTCTCCTCCGTAAATGCAGCAGCAGCACTTTCAGGAGAGCAGAGGGAGAGGAGAAATGCCTATG
>NC_088404.1:6550523-6580523 GCF_034236695.1 Oncorhynchus nerka
ATATACTCTAACCTCTCTGGTCTGGGATGTACTCTAACCTCTCTGGTCTGGGATATACTCTAACCTCTCTGGTCTGGGATGTACTCTAACCTCTCTGGTCTGGGATATACTCTAACCTCTCTGGTCTGGGATGTACTCTAACCTCTCTGGTCTGGGATGTACTCTAACCTCTCTGGTCTGGGATGTACTCTAACCTCTCTGATATGGGATGTACTCTAACCTCTCTGGTCTGGGATGTACTCTAACCTCTCTGGTCTGGGATGTACTCTAACCTCTCTGATCTGGGATATACTCTAACCTCTCTGGTCTGGGATGTACTCTAACCTCTCTGATCTGGGATGTACTCTAACCTCTCTGATCTGGGATGTACTCTAACCTCTCTGGTCTGGGATATACTCTAACCTCTCTGGTCTGGGATGTACTCTAACCTCTCTGGTCTGGGATGTACTCTAACCTCTCTGGTCTGGGATGTACTCTAACCTCTCTGATCTGGGATGTACTCTAACCTCTCTGGTCTGGGATATACTCTAACCTCTCTGGTCTGGGATGTACTCTAACCTCTCTGGTCTGGGATATACTCTAACCTCTCTGGTCTGGGATGTACTCTAACCTCTCTGGTCTGGGATGTACTCTAACCTCTCTGATCTGGGATGTACTCTAACCTCTCTGATCTGGGATGTACTCTAACCTCTCTGGTCTGGGATATACTCTAACCTCTCTGGTCTGGGATGTACTCTAACCTCTCTGATCTGGGATGTACTCTAACCTCTCTGGTCTGGGATGTACTCTAACCTCTCTGGTCTGGGATATACTCTAACCTCTCTGGTCTGGGATGTACTCTAACCTCTCTGGTCTGGGATATACTCTAACCTCTCTGGTCTGGGATGTACTCGAATCTCTCTGCAGCAAACATTCCCTCCTTAAAACATTCTCTCAAATAGCTGAGGGAGTAGAAAAATGCTGCATTAAAAAAACACATATTTTTAGTTCTCATATATAATCATGGTCCTTAGATTTAAAAATGATCATTAAATGAACAAGTTCAGCTCAGTACATGTTGTATAACACCCCCTAGGATATTACTGCAAGAAATAAGTCCCAAATGGCACCCTAGTCCCTCTTTAGGGTGCAGGACTTTTGGACCCGAGCCCTATGGGTTATGCACTACATCATAGGTAATGCATTTGGGACACCGTTCTGTGCGGGGTTTAAAACTCCTCTGAACAGCAGGAAAGATGACTCATATGTCTCTATTGTCTCGGTGTGAACAAGTCTAATGTACACAAAGTTAAGCCTTGCAGGTTTTCTCATGCCTGCACTGCGCGTGCAGTGTGTCGTGTCTCTCTGTGTGTGTCGTGTCTCTCTGTGTGTGTCGTGTCTGTGTTTGTGTGTCGTGTCTGTGTGTGTGTGTCGTGTCTCTCTGTGTGTGTCGTGTCTCTCTGTGTGTGTCGTGTGTGTGTGTGTCGTGTCTCTCTGTGTGTGTCGTGTCTCTCTGTGTGGGTCGTGTCTGTGTGTGTGTGTCGTGTCTGTGTGTGTGTATCGTGTCTGTGTGTCGTGTCTGTGTGTGTGTGTGTGTGTCGTGTCTGTGTGTGTCGTGTCGTGTCTGTGTGTGTCTGTGTGTGTGTGTCGTGTCCAGTACATGTATTAATTAAAAAATGGCTTTGCTCTCTCATCTCTCTCTCATATCTCTCCTCTCTCTCGTCTCTCTCATCTCTCTCTCATATCTCTCCTCTCTCTCGTCTCTCTCATATCTCTCCTCTCTCTCATATCTCTCGTCTCTCTCATATCTCTCGTCTCTCTCCTCTCTCTCACATCTCTCCTCTCTCATATCTCTCCTCTCTCTCCTCTCTCTCATATCTCTCCTCTCTCTCATATCTCTCGTCTCTCTCGTCTCTCTCGTCTCTCTCATATCTCTCGTCTCTCTCCTCTCTCTCCTCTCTCTCACATCTCTCCTCTCTCATATCTCTCCTCTCTCTCCTCTCTCTCGTCTCTCTCATATCTCTCCTCTCTCTTATATCTCTCCTCTCTCTCATATCTCTCCTCTCTCTCGTCTCTCTCATATCTCTCCTCTCTCTCATATCTCTCCTCTCTCTCATATCTCTCGTCTCTCTCGTCTCTCTCATATCTCTCCTCTCTCTCATATCTCTCCTCTCTCTCACATCTCTCCTCTCTCGTCTCTCTCATATCTCTCATATATCTCCTCTCTCTCATATCTCTCCTCTCTCTCCTCTCTCTCATATCTCTCCTCTCTCTCACATCTCTCCTCTCTCGTCTCTCTCATATCTCTCATATCTCTCATATCTCTCATATCTCTCCTCTCTCTCACATCTCTCCTCTCTCGTCTCTCTCATATCTCTCATATCTCTCCTCTCTCTCATATCTCTCCTCTCTCTCCTCTCTCTCACATCTCTCCTCTCTCTCACATCTCTCCTCTCTCCTCTCTCTCCTCTCTCTCATATCTCTCCTCTCTCTCCTCTCTCTCCTCTCTCTCATATCTCTCCTCTCTCTCCTCTCTCTCATATCTCTCCTCTCTCTCCTCTCTCTCATATCTCTCCTCTCTCTCCTCTCTCTCCTCTCTCTCATATCTCTCCTCTCTCTCCTCTCTCTCCTCTCTCTCCTCTCTCATATCTCTCGTCTCTCTCCTCTCTCTCATATCTCTCGTCTCTCTCATATCTCTCCTCTCTCTCACATCTCTCCTCTCTCTCATCTCTCTCCTCTCTCTCATATCTCTCCTCTCTCTCGTATCTCTCGTATCTCTCGTCTCTCTCGTCTCTCTCATATCTCTCCTCTCTCTCCTCTCTCTCCTCTCTCTCCTCTCTCTCCTCTCTCTCGTCTCTCTCCTCTCTCTCGTCTCTCTCGTCTCTCTCCTCTCTCTCCTCTCTCTCGTCTCTCCCGTCTCTCTCCTCTCTCTCCTCTCTCTCATATCTCTCGTCTCTCTCATATCTCTCCTCTCTCTCACATCTCTCCTCTCTCTCGTCTCTCTCCTCTCTCTCCTCTCTCTCGTCTCTCCCGTCTCTCTCCTCTCTCTCGTCTCTCTCGTCTCTCTCGTCTCTCTCATATCTCTCATATCTCTCCTCTCTCTCCTCTCTCTCCTCTCTCTCCTCTCTCTCCTCTCTCTCCTCTCTCTCACATCTCTCATCCGAACTAACTAAGTCCATATATTTCCACTGCTGCATTATGCTGCACATAGGATAACAACATTCCTCAGAACATTGGCTGCATCTCACAGTGCACCCTATTCCCTATGTAGTGCACCCTATTCCCTATGTAGTGCACCCTATTCCCTATGTAGTGCACCCTATTCCCTATGTAGTGCACCCTATTCCCTATGTAGTGCACCCTATTCCCTATGTAGTGCACCCTATTCCCTATGTAGTGCACCCTATTCCCTATGTAGTGCACCCTATTCCCTATGTAGTGCACCCTATTCCCTATGTAGTGCACCCTATTCCCTATGTAGTGCACCCTATTCCCTATGTAGTGCACCCTATTCCCTATATAGTGCACTACAGAGAGAGAGAGAGAGAGAGAGAGAGAGATTTTTTTATAGTGGTGGGACGATGTCATTCAAATAATGACGGCCGTAACGTTACATGTCACAACCAATCAAAATGCTCTTTAAAAAACGAGTTTTAATGAGTTTTAAACACACTGGGACCCCCCTCCCCCAGCTGAGGCCGTCTGTGAGGTTGTAGTGTGATGCTTCGGTAAAAGGGGGATCAGATGATTCTTTACTCAGTGTATTGTGGATCTGTCACTGTCGGACATAAACCACAAATAAATCAAACATTTATGAAGCAGTAGACCTGTTTTTACTACTCACTGTGTGGCCTGAGGTCGTAGGTCGTAGTGGGACGCTGCCGGGAAAGAGATCTGTTCTACAACTCAGCTTCTTCCTCAGTCCTGCAGACCCTCATCACTCACTGTAAAGCAGACCTCTCCTCTCCACAACTACAGACCCTCATCACTCACTGTATAGCAGACCTCTCCTCTCCACAGCTACAGACCCTCATCACTCACTGTAAAGCAGACCTCTCCTCTCCACAACTACAGACCCTCATCACTCACTGTAAAGTAGACCTCTCCTCTCCACAGCTACAGACCCTCATCACTCACTGTAAAGTAGACCTCTCTTCTCCACAGCTACAGACCCTCATCACTCACTGTAAAGTAGACCTCTCTTCTCCACAGCTACAGACCCTCATCACTCACTGTAAAGCAGGCCTCTCCTCTCCTCTCCACAGCTACAGACCCTCATCACTCACTGTAAAGTAGACCTCTCTTCTCCACAGCTACAGACCCTCATCACTCCTAGACCTCTTCTCCACAGCTACAGACCCTCATCACTCACTGTAAAGTAGACCTCTCCTCTCCACAGCTACAGACCCTCATCACTCACTGTAAAGCAGACCTCTCCTCTCCACAGCTACAGACCCTCATCACTCACTGTAAAGTAGACCTCTCCACAGCTACAGACCCTCATCACTCACTGTAAAGCAGACCTCTCCACATCTACAGACCCTCATCACTCACTGTAAAGCAGGTCTCTCTTCTCCACAACTACAGACCCTCATCACTCACTGTAAAGAAGACCTCTCCTCCCCACAGCTACAGACCCTCATCACTCACTGTAAAGTAGACCTCTCCTCTCCACAGCTACAGACCCTCATCACTCACTGTAAAGTAGACCTCTCCTCTCCTCTCTACAGCTACAGACCCTCATCACTCACTGTAAAGTAGACCTCTCCTCTCCACAGCTACAGACCCTCATCACTCACTGTAAAGTAGACCTCTCCTCTCCACAGCTACAGACCCTCATCACTCACTGTAAAGCAGACCTCTCCTCTCCACAGCTACAGACCCTGATCACTCACTGTAAAGTAGACCTCTCTTCTCCACAGCTACAGACCCTCATCACTCACTGTAAAGCAGACCTCTCCTCTCCACAGCTACAGACCCTCATCACTCACTGTAAAGCAGGTCTCTCTTCTCCACAGCTACAGACCCTCATCACTATATAAAGTGTGTGTGTGTGTGTGTGTGTGTGTGTGTGTGTGTGTGTGTGTGTGTGTGTGTGTGTGTGTGTGTGTGTGTGTGTGGCTATACTGGTTATACTGGCTATACTGGTTGTGGACTGTTTTAAATACTTGATGAATGATGTCATTGATTCTACCCATTCTGGTGTTTCTATTGGACGGTGGTTCCTAATGTCTCAGTGAAACACAGAACCTGTTCCAACGTGGTCCACTGCATGTGTCACTACCGATGCTGACAGTTCAGTAAATCACTTTGGATAAAAAAAAGTTAAATGAATACATCGTTACATTATGTGTATTTAGCTCATATAAACGTGTACTGTATAAACGCACTGACTCATCGTGTTGTAAGTCTGCTAATTTAGACATATTATTAGTTAGGGCTATGTAGCTAACTCATATAAACTAAATACATCTGCTAATTTAGACATATTAGTTAGGGCTATGTAGCTAACTCATATAAACTAAATACATTGTAGGTGTTGCCGTGTTAAATGCTTCGGGAACTGGGAAACTCTGACATTTTCCCCCACTTGAAAAGTATCCAAGTCAACCAAAAGGAATCTCAATAGTGTCGTTGTAAATGTTGCCAGTTCTGTCTGTTTGGACAAAAGCATCTGCTAAATGACCATATTATTACTTAACCCTTAATTCCTTTAAGCCTCTGTGTCATGTAGGGTCTCCACTTACATTGGAGTCCAGCAGATCGATGCTGTCCAGGCTCTTGCTCCTGTGGATACGCCCTTTGATCTTGCGTAGCGACGGCTGGGCCTGATGAATGCTGCTCACAGACGATGATGCAGAGATCAAGCCGCTCCCGTGTCCTAGCCCGTGTCCTAGCCCGTGTCCTTGACCTTGACCTTGACCCCGGCTGGCTCTGCCGTGTGGGAGGTTGCCGGGGTGGAGGAGGCTGGGGTGAATCCTGAGGGTCGGAGAGAGAAAACACACTCAGAGAACAGATTTGGAGTATGTCCCTTTAAGGACAAATCGGTCACAGCAAAATTACAAACAGTTAACAGTGGACATGTGCCTTGCCTCTTGGGTAATTGTATGAACCAAAGTATTAGAAGCACTGTGTCTTATTGTATGAACCCATGAAGATGGCCCTGATGGACTAATCTAATGGATATCATGAGGCCCGGACACTGGTTAATTCTAGTCATTGTCTAAAAAGCACTTTTCATGGAGACTATTATCAGACCCACAATGCACCACTCAGTATATCTCAGTACCCAGCTAGCACCTAACGTTCTGAAAACCATATGTTTTTTTTTTTTAGTTGTTGGAAATGTCAGTACGTCAGCGTAACGTTTTTATGCAGTTTTCCTCGTGGTTCTATTTTAAAGTTCTCAGGACATTAAGACAACGTTCCGTTAGTAACGTTCAAAGAACATTCTAAGAACATTATTTAAAAACAAATAATTATGTTCTCAGCATCAACAAAACTCTCTCTATCCTCTATCTTGTTACGTGTGTTCAGGTGTGTTGACCGCGCCCACTAATTGGCCACACCTGATCTTAACGAGTGTTATTTGAATAGACTAATATGAATAGGTTTTTGGTAGTTTTCGTAAAACTGCACTGTTGGTTAAGGGCTTGTAAGTAAGCATTTCACTGTATGGTCTACACTTGTTGTATTCGGTGCACGTGACAAATAAAATTGGATTTGATTTGAAGGTTGTATGCAAAATAACCATAGGATGACCACGTGTTCACCAAGCTCTAAGAAACATATGGTCCTGAGAACGTTATGTGCTATCTGGGTAATAAAAAAACACAGACAGACACAAATAGACCATGATAAGCCTAAAGACGAACAGACGGACACACAGTGAATGAAGGGGGAACCAAACAGGATGGTCGTGCTTCATGTTTGTTTCTATAAAGGCCACAGTTCCCTGTTGAATTACATGGCATTTAATGCAGATATGCATAATAGGATTTAATTAGTGTTGAATGCCACCCAGGCCCTGTAAGAGATGGACTTCTGGCTTGTGTGTGTGTGTGTGTGTGTGTGAGAGAGAGAGAGAGAGAGTATCCCTGAGACAGGCCCTGTAGTAAGGAGAGGCAGTTACAACTCAGTAACTGTATGGAAAGTTACACCAGGCAACACTGAGTAAACTATCAGTGATCTGTCATTTTCAATGAAAGAGGAGACACGAGGTCTCTGGTGACCAGAGACCAGGCAACCACAGATTAACTGTTGGAGACCAGAGACCAGGCAACCACAGATTAACTGTTGGAGACCAGAGACCAGGCAACCACAGATTAACTGTTGGATACCAGAGACCAGGCAACCACAGTTTAACCTGTTACTCCTACCCCCTACTTTTTCGAACATTCTGTTAAAAATCGCGCAACATTTCAGCGCCCTGCTACTCATGCCAGGAATATAGTATATGCATATGATTAGTATGTGTGGATAGAAAACACTCAGACGTTTATAAAACTGGTTAAATCACGGCTGTGACTATAACAGAACGTGCGTTTCATCGAAAAGTGCAGTAAAATCTGATCACTGAAAATGGAAAAATATATCCATGCGCCACTTCAACCCATTGATAAAGGTGAACCACATTAAATGGGGCCGAGGTTGCAATACCTACAGCTTCCACACGATGTCAACAGTCTTGTCATTTGCCTAGGATTTTTTTCTTGGTCAAACTGAAGCAAGGCAGAGCCTTTCTTCCGGTCTCCGACCGGATATTTTGGTTGAGATTTACCCGGACATTATTTCCAGACGTACAACTATAGAATATACATCGCCTCATGATCAATTTGATCGCTTATTAACGTTTACTAATACCTAAAGTTGCATTACAAAAGTATTTCGAAGTGTTTTGTGAAAGTTTATTGTCGACTTTTTTAATTAAAAAAAATTACGTTACGTTATAAAACGCTATTTTTTTCCTTGATCACACAGTCTTCATAGATCGATATCTAGGCTATATATGGACCGATTTAATCGGAAAAAAAGACCCAATAGTGATGTTTATGGGACATCTAGGAGTGCCAACAAAGAAGATGGTCAAAGGTAATGAATGTTTTATATTTTATTTGTGCGTTTTGTGTAGCGCCGACTATGCTAATTATTTAGTTTACGTCCCCTGTGGGTCTTTTGGGGTGTTACATGCTATCAGATAATAGCTTCTCATGCTTTCGCCGAAAAGCATTTTAAAAATCTGACTTGTTGCCTGGATTCACAACGAGTGTAGCTTTAATTCACTACCCTGCATGTGTATTTTAATGAACGTTTGAGTTTTAACTAGTACTATTAGCATTTAGCGTAGTGCATTTGCATTTCCAGATGTCTAGATGGGACGCCTGCGTGTCAGGTAGGAGCAAGAGGTTAACTGTTGGAGACCAGAGACCAGACAACCACAGTATGTCTAACTGTCGGAGACCAGAGACCAGACAACCACAGTTTAACTGTAGGAGACCAGAGACCAGGCAACCACAGTTTAACTGTTGGAGACCAGAGACCAGGCAACCACAGTTTAACTGTCGGAGACCAGAGACCAGGCAACCACAGTTTAACTGTCGGAGACCAGAGACCAGGCAACCACAGTATGTCTAACTGTTGGAGACCAGAGACCAGGCAACCGCAGTTTAACTGTTGGAGACCAGAGACCAGACAACCACAGTTTAACTGTCAGAGACCAGAGACCAGGCAACCACAGTTTAACTGTTGGAGACCAGAGACCAGGCAACCACAGTTTAACTGTCGGAGACCAGAGACCAGACAACCACAGTTTAACTGTCGGAGACCAGAGACCAGGCAACCACAGTTTAACTGTTGGAGACCAGAGACCAGGCAACCACAGTTTAACTGTCGGAGACCAGAGACCAGACAACCACAGTATGTCTAACTGTTGGAGACCAGAGACCAGACAACCACAGTTTAACTGTTGGAGACCAGAGACCAGGCAACCACAGTTTAACTGTTGGAGACCAGAGACCAGGCAACCACAGTTTAACTGTTGGAGACCAGAGACCAGACAACCACAGTTTAACTGTTGGAGACCAGAGACCAGACAACCACAGTTTAACTGTCAGAGACCAGAGACCAGAGACCAGACAACCACAGTATGTCTAACTGTCAGAGACCAGAGACCAGGCAACCACAGTATGTCTAACTGTCAGAGACCAGAGACCAGGCAACCACAGTATGTCTAACTGTTGGAGACCAGAGACCAGGCAACCACAGTTTAACTGTCGGAGACCAGAGACCAGACAACCACAGTATGTCTAACTGTTGGAGACCAGAGACCAGGCAACCACAGTATGTCTAACTGTTGGAGACCAGAGACCAGGCAACCACAGTTTAACTGTTGGAGACCAGAGACCGGCAACCACAGTTTAACTGTTGGAGACCAGAGACCAGGCAACCACAGTATGTCTAACTGTCAGAGACCAGAGACCAGGCAACCACAGTATGTCTAACTGTCAGAGACCAGAGACCAGGCAACCACAGTTTAACTGTAGGAGACCAGAGACCAGGCAACCACAGTTTAACTGTCAGAGACCAGAGACCAGAGACCAGACAACCACAGTTTAACTGTCAGAGACCAGAGACCAGGCAACCACAGTCTAACTGTTGGAGACCAGAGACCAGGCAACCACAGTTTAACTGTTGGAGACCAGAGACCAGGCAACCACAGTTTAACTGTTGGAGACCAGAGACCAGGCAACCACAGTTTAACTGTAGGAGACCAGAGACCAGGCAACCACAGTTTAACTGTTGGAGACCAGAGACCAGGCAACCACAGTTTAACTGTCAGAGACCAGAGACCAGGCAACCACAGTTTAACTGTTGGAGACCAGAGACCAGGCAACCACAGATTAACTGTCGGAGACCAGAGACCAGGCAACCACAGTTTAACTGTCGGAGACCAGAGACCAGGCAACCACAGTTTAACTGTTGGAGACCAGAGACCACGCAACCACAGTTTAACTGTAGGAGACCAGAGACCAGGCAACCACAGTTTAACTGTCGGAGACCAGAGACCAGACAACCACAGTTTAACTGTCGGAGACCAGAGACCAGGCAACCACAGTTTAACTGTTGGAGACCAGAGACCAGGCAACCACAGTTTAACTGTCGGAGACCAGAGACCAGACAACCACAGTATGTCTAACTGTTGGAGACCAGAGACCAGACAACCACAGTTTAACTGTTGGAGACCAGAGACCAGGCAACCACAGTTTAACTGTTGGAGACCAGAGACCAGGCAACCACAGTTTAACTGTTGGAGACCAGAGACCAGACAACCACAGTTTAACTGTTGGAGACCAGAGACCAGACAACCACAGTTTAACTGTCAGAGACCAGAGACCAGAGACAGACAACCACAGTATGTCTAACTGTCAGAGACCAGAGACCAGGCAACCACAGTATGTCTAACTGTCAGAGACCAGAGACCAGGCAACCACAGTATGTCTAACTGTTGGAGACCAGAGACCAGGCAACCACAGTTTAACTGTCGGAGACCAGAGACCAGACAACCACAGTATGTCTAACTGTTGGAGACCAGAGACCAGGCAACACAGTATGTCTAACTGTTGGAGACCAGAGACCAGGCAACCACAGTTTAACTGTTGGAGACCAGAGACCGGCAACCACAGTTTAACTGTTGGAGACCAGAGACCAGGCAACCACAGTATGTCTAACTGTCAGAGACCAGAGACCAGGCAACCACAGTATTCTAACTGTCAGAGACCAGAGACCAGGACAGTTTAACTGTAGGAGACCAGAGACCAGGCAACCACAGTTTAACTGTCAGAGACCAGAGACCAGAGCAGACAACCACAGTTTAACTGTCAGAGACCAGAGACCAGGCAACCACAGTCTAACTGTTGGAGACCAGAGACCAGGCAACCACAGTTTAACTGTTGGAGACCAGAGACCAGGCAACCACAGTTTAACTGTTGGAGACCAGAGACCAGGCAACCACAGTTTAACTGTAGGAGACCAGAGACCAGGCAACCACAGTTTAACTGTTGGAGACCAGAGACCAGGCAACCACAGTTTAACTGTCAGAGACCAGAGACCAGGCAACCACAGTTTAACTGTTGGAGACCAGAGACCAGGCAACCACAGATTAACTGTCGGAGACCAGAGACCAGGCAACCACAGTTTAACTGTCGGAGACCAGAGACCAGGCAACCACAGTTTAACTGTTGGAGACCAGAGACCACGCAACCACAGTTTAACTGTAGGAGACCAGAGACCAGGCAACCACAGTATGTCTAACTGTCAGAGACCAGAGACCAGACAACCACAGTATGTCTAACTGTCAGAGACCAGAGACCAGACAACCACAGTATGTCTAACTGTCAGAGACCAGAGACCAGACAACCACAGTTTAACTGTCAGAGACCAGAGACCAGGCAACCACAGTTTAACTGTCAGAGACCAGAGACCAGACAACCGCAGTATGTCTAACTGTTGGAGACCAGAGACCAGGCAACCACAGTTTAACTGTTAGAGACCAGAGACCAGGCAACCACAGTTTAACTGTTAGAGACCAGAGACCAGGCAACCACAGTTTAACTGTCAGAGACCAGAGACCAGGCAACCACAGTATGTCTAACTGTTGGTGACCAGAGACCAGGCAACCACAGTTTAACTGTTGGAGACCAGAGACCAGGCAACCACAGTTTAACTGTTGGAGACCAGAGACCAGGCAACCACAGTATGTCTAACTGTCAGAGACCAGAGACCAGGCAACCACAGTATGTCTAACTGTCAGAGACCAGAGACCAGGCAACCACAGTATGTCTAACTGTTGGAGACCAGAGACTAGGCAACCACAGTTTAACTGTTGGAGACCAGAGACCAGGCAACCACAGTTTAACTGTTGGAGACCAGAGACCAGGCAACCACAGTATGTCTAACTGTTGGAGACCAGAGACCAGGCAACCACAGTATGTCTAACTGTCAGAGACCAGGCAACCACAGTATGTCTAACTGTCAGAGACCAGAGACCAGGCAACCACAGTTTAACTGTCAGAGACCAGAGACCAGGCAACCACAGTATGTCTAACTGTCAGAGACCAGAGACCAGGCAACCACAGTTTAACTGTCAGAGACCAGAGACCAGGCAACCACAGTATGTCTAACTGTCAGAGACCAGAGACCAGGCAACCACAGTTTAACTGTCAGAGACCAGAGACCAGGCAACCACAGTATAACTGTTGGAGACCAGAGACCAGACAACCACAGTATGTCTAACTGTTGGAGACCAGAGACCAAGCAACCACAGTTTAACTGTTGGAGACCAGAGACCAGACAACCACAGTATGTCTAACTGTCAGAGACCAGAGACCATGCAACCACAGTATGTCTAACTGTCAGAGACCAGAGACCAGGCAACCACATTTTAACTGTTGGAGACCAGAGACCAGGCAACCACAGTTTAACTGTCAGAGACCAGAGACCAGGCAACCACAGTATGTCTAACTGTCAGAGACCAGAGACCAGGCAACCACAGTTTAACTGTTGGAGACCAGAGACCAGGCAACCACAGTTTAACTGTTGGAGACCAGAGACCAGGCAACCACAGTTTAACTGTTGGAGACCAGAGACCAGACAACCACAGTTTAACTGTTGGAGACCAGAGACCAGACAACCACAGTTTAACTGTCAGAGACCAGAGACCAGGCAACCACAGTATGTCTAACTGTCAGAGACCAGAGACCAGGCAACCACAGTTTAACTGTCAGAGACCAGAGACCAGGCAACCACAGTATGTCTAACTGTCAGAGACCAGAGACCAGGCAACCACAGATTAACTGTCAGAGACCAGAGACCAGGCAACCACAGTTTAACTGTCAGAGACCAGAGACCAGGCAACCACAGTTTAACTGTCGGAGACCAGAGACCAGGCAACCACAGTTTAACTGTTGGAGACCAGGCAACCACAGTTTAACTGTTAGAGACCAGAGACCAGGCAACCACAGTTTAACTGTTAGAGACCAGAGACCAGGCAACCACAGTTTAACTGTCAGAGACCAGAGACCAGGCAACCACAGTATGTCTAACTGTTGGTGACCAGAGACCAGGCAACCACAGTTTAACTGTTGGAGACCAGAGACCAGGCAACCACAGTTTAACTGTTGGAGACCAGAGACCAGGCAACCACAGTATGTCTAACTGTCAGAGACCAGAGACCAGGCAACCACAGTATGTCTAACTGTCAGAGACCAGAGACCAGGCAACCACAGTATGTCTAACTGTTGGAGACCAGAGACTAGGCAACCACAGTTTAACTGTTGGAGACCAGAGACCAGGCAACCACAGTTTAACTGTTGGAGACCAGAGACCAGGCAACCACAGTATGTCTAACTGTTGGAGACCAGAGACCAGGCAACCACAGTATGTCTAACTGTCAGAGACCAGAGACCAGGCAACCACAGTATGTCTAACTGTCAGAGACCAGAGACCAGGCAACCACAGTTTAACTGTCAGAGACCAGAGACCAGGCAACCACAGTATGTCTAACTGTCAGAGACCAGAGACCAGGCAACCACAGTTTAACTGTCAGAGACCAGAGACCAGGCAACCACAGTATATCTAACTGTCAGAGACCAGAGACCAGGCAACCACAGTTTAACTGTCAGAGACCAGAGACCAGGCAACCACAGTATAACTGTTGGAGACCAGAGACCAGACAACCACAGTATGTCTAACTGTTGGAGACCAGAGACCAAGCAACCACAGTTTAACTGTTGGAGACCAGAGACCAGACAACCACAGTATGTCTAACTGTCAGAGACCAGAGACCATGCAACCACAGTATGTCTAACTGTCAGAGACCAGAGACCAGGCAACCACAGTTTAACTGTTGGAGACCAGAGACCAGGCAACCACAGTTTAACTGTCAGAGACCAGAGACCAGGCAACCACAGTATGTCTAACTGTCAGAGACCAGAGACCAGGCAACCACAGTTTAACTGTTGGAGACCAGAGACCAGGCAACCACAGTTTAACTGTTGGAGACCAGAGACCAGGCAACCACAGTTTAACTGTTGGAGACCAGAGACCAGACAACCACAGTTTAACTGTTGGAGACCAGAGACCAGGCAACCACAGTTTAACTGTTGGAGACCAGAGACCAGACAACCACAGTTTAACTGTCAGAGACCAGAGACCAGGCAACCACAGTATGTCTAACTGTCAGAGACCAGAGACCAGGCAACCACAGTTTAACTGTCAGAGACCAGAGACCAGGCAACCACAGTATGTCTAACTGTCAGAGACCAGAGACCAGGCAACCACAGATTAACTGTCAGAGACCAGAGACCAGGCAACCACAGTTTAACTGTCAGAGACCAGAGACCAGGCAACCGCAGTTTAACTGTCGGAGACCAGAGACCAGGCAACCACAGTTTAACTGTTGGAGACCAGAGACCAGGCAACCACAGTTTAACTGTTGGAGACCAGAGACCAGGCAACCACAGATTAACTGTCGGAGACCAGAGACCAGGCAACCACAGTTTAACTGTCGGAGACCAGAGACCAGGCAACCACAGTTTAACTGTTGGAGACCAGAGACCACGCAACCACAGTTTAACTGTAGGAGACCAGAGACCAGGCAACCACAGTATGTCTAACTGTCAGAGACCAGAGACCAGACAACCACAGTATGTCTAACTGTCAGAGACCAGAGACCAGACAACCACAGTATGTCTAACTGTCAGAGACCAGAGACCAGGCAACCACAGTTTAACTGTCAGAGACCAGAGACCAGACAACCACAGTATGTCTAACTGTTGGAGACCAGAGACCAGGCAACCACAGTTTAACTGTTAGAGACCAGAGACCAGGCAACCACAGTTTAACTGTTAGAGACCAGAGACCAGGCAACCACAGTTTAACTGTCAGAGACCAGAGACCAGGCAACCACAGTATGTCTAACTGTTGGAGACCAGAGACCAGGCAACCACAGTTTAACTGTTGGAGACCAGAGACCAGGCAACCACAGTATGTCTAACTGTCAGAGACCAGAGACCAGGCAACCACAGTATGTCTAACTGTCAGAGACCAGAGACCAGGCAACCACAGTATGTCTAACTGTTGGAGACCAGAGACTAGGCAACCACAGTTTAACTGTTGGAGACCAGAGACCAGGCAACCACAGTTTAACTGTTGGAGACCAGAGACCAGGCAACCACAGTTTAACTGTTGGAGACCAGAGACCAGGCAACCACAGTTTAACTGTAGGAGACCAGAGACCAGGCAACCACAGTTTAACTGTTGGAGACCAGAGACCAGGCAACCACAGTTTAACTGTCAGAGACCAGAGACCAGGCAACCACAGTTTAACTGTTGGAGACCAGAGACCAGGCAACCACAGATTAACTGTCGGAGACCAGAGACCAGGCAACCACAGTTTAACTGTCGGAGACCAGAGACCAGGCAACCACAGTTTAACTGTTGGAGACCAGAGACCACGCAACCACAGTTTAACTGTAGGAGACCAGAGACCAGGCAACCACAGTATGTCTAACTGTCAGAGACCAGAGACCAGACAACCACAGTATGTCTAACTGTCAGAGACCAGAGACCAGACAACCACAGTTTAACTGTCAGAGACCAGAGACCAGGCAACCACAGTTTAACTGTCAGAGACCAGAGACCAGACAACCGCAGTATGTCTAACTGTTGGAGACCAGAGACCAGGCAACCACAGTTTAACTGTTAGAGACCAGAGACCAGGCAACCACAGTTTAACTGTTAGAGACCAGAGACCAGGCAACCACAGTTTAACTGTCAGAGACCAGAGACCAGGCAACCACAGTATGTCTAACTGTTGGTGACCAGAGACCAGGCAACCACAGTTTAACTGTTGGAGACCAGAGACCAGGCAACCACAGTTTAACTGTTGGAGACCAGAGACCAGGCAACCACAGTATGTCTAACTGTCAGAGACCAGAGACCAGGCAAACACAGTATGTCTAACTGTCAGAGACCAGAGACCAGGCAACCACAGTATGTCTAACTGTTGGAGACCAGAGACTAGGCAACCACAGTTTAACTGTTGGAGACCAGAGACCAGGCAACCACAGTTTAACTGTTGGAGACCAGAGACCAGGCAACCACAGTATGTCTAACTGTTGGAGACCAGAGACCAGGCAACCACAGTATGTCTAACTGTCAGAGACCAGGCAACCACAGTATGTCTAACTGTCAGAGACCAGAGACCAGGCAACCACAGTTTAACTGTCAGAGACCAGAGACCAGGCAACCACAGTATGTCTAACTGTCAGAGACCAGAGACCAGGCAACCACAGTTTAACTGTCAGAGACCAGAGACCAGGCAACCACAGTATGTCTAACTGTCAGAGACCAGAGACCAGGCAACCACAGTTTAACTGTCAGAGACCAGAGACCAGGCAACCACAGTATAACTGTTGGAGACCAGAGACCAGACAACCACAGTATGTCTAACTGTTGGAGACCAGAGACCAAGCAACCACAGTTTAACTGTTGGAGACCAGAGACCAGACAACCACAGTATGTCTAACTGTCAGAGACCAGAGACCATGCAACCACAGTATGTCTAACTGTCAGAGACCAGAGACCAGGCAACCACATTTTAACTGTTGGAGACCAGAGACCAGGCAACCACAGTTTAACTGTCAGAGACCAGAGACCAGGCAACCACAGTATGTCTAACTGTCAGAGACCAGAGACCAGGCAACCACAGTTTAACTGTTGGAGACCAGAGACCAGGCAACCACAGTTTAACTGTTGGAGACCAGAGACCAGGCAACCACAGTTTAACTGTTGGAGACCAGAGACCAGACAACCACAGTTTAACTGTTGGAGACCAGAGACCAGACAACCACAGTTTAACTGTCAGAGACCAGAGACCAGGCAACCACAGTATGTCTAACTGTCAGAGACCAGAGACCAGGCAACCACAGTTTAACTGTCAGAGACCAGAGACCAGGCAACCACAGTATGTCTAACTGTCAGAGACCAGAGACCAGGCAACCACAGATTAACTGTCAGAGACCAGAGACCAGGCAACCACAGTTTAACTGTCAGAGACCAGAGACCAGGCAACCACAGTTTAACTGTCGGAGACCAGAGACCAGGCAACCACAGTTTAACTGTTGGAGACCAGAGACCAGGCAACCACAGTTTAACTGTTGGAGACCAGAGACCAGGCAACCACAGTTTAACTGTCAGAGACCAGAGACCAGGCAACCACAGTTTAACTGTTGGAGACCAGAGACCAGGCAACCACAGATTAACTGTCGGAGACCAGAGACCAGGCAACCACAGTTTAACTGTCGGAGACCAGAGACCAGGCAACCACAGTTTAACTGTTGGAGACCAGAGACCACGCAACCACAGTTTAACTGTAGGAGACCAGAGACCAGGCAACCACAGTATGTCTAACTGTCAGAGACCAGATACCAGACAACCAAAGTTTAACTGTCAGAGACCAGAGACCAGGCAACCACAGTTTAACTGTTAGAGACCAGAGACCAGGCAACCACAGTTTAACTGTTAGAGACCAGAGACCAGGCAACCACAGTTTAACTGTCAGAGACCAGAGACCAGGCAACCACAGTATGTCTAACTGTTGGTGACCAGAGACCAGGCAACCACAGTTTAACTGTTGGAGACCAGAGACCAGGCAACCACAGTTTAACTGTTGGAGACCAGAGACCAGGCAACCACAGTATGTCTAACTGTCAGAGACCAGAGACCAGGCAACAACAGTATGTCTAACTGTCAGAGACCAGAGACCAGGCAACCACAGTATGTCTAACTGTTGGAGACCAGAGACTAGGCAACCACAGTTTAACTGTTGGAGACCAGAGACCAGGCAACCACAGTTTAACTGTTGGAGACCAGAGACCAGGCAACCACAGTATGTCTAACTGTTGGAGACCAGAGACCAGGCAACCACAGTATGTCTAACTGTCAGAGACCAGAGACCAGGCAACCACAGTATGTCTAACTGTCAGAGACCAGAGACCAGGCAACCACAGTTTAACTGTCAGAGACCAGAGACCAGGCAACCACAGTATGTCTAACTGTCAGAGACCAGAGACCAGGCAACCACAGTTTAACTGTCAGAGACCAGAGACCAGGCAACCACAGTATATCTAACTGTTGGAGACCAGAGACCAGACAACCACAGTATGTCTAACTGTCAGAGACCAGAGACCATGCAACCACAGTATGTCTAACTGTCAGAGACCAGAGACCAGGCAACCACAGTTTAACTGTTGGAGACCAGAGACCAGGCAACCACAGTTTAACTGTCAGAGACCAGAGACCAGGCAACCACAGTATGTCTAACTGTCAGAGACCAGAGACCAGGCAAACACAGTTTAACTGTTGGAGACCAGAGACCAGGCAACCACAGTTTAACTGTTGGAGACCAGAGACCAGGCAACCACAGTTTAACTGTTGGAGACCAGAGACCAGACAACCACAGTTTAACTGTTGGAGACCAGAGACCAGGCAACCACAGTTTAACTGTTGGAGACCAGAGACCAGACAACCACAGTTTAACTGTCAGAGACCAGAGACCAGGCAACCACAGTATGTCTAACTGTCAGAGACCAGAGACCAGGCAACCACAGTTTAACTGTCAGAGACCAGAGACCAGGCAACCACAGTATGTCTAACTGTCAGAGACCAGAGACCAGGCAACCACAGATTAACTGTCAGAGACCAGAGACCAGGCAACCACAGTTTAACTGTCAGAGACCAGAGACCAGGCAACCGCAGTTTAACTGTCGGAGACCAGAGACCAGGCAACCACAGTTTAACTGTTGGAGACCAGAGACCAGGCAACCACAGTTTAACTGTTGGAGACCAGAGACCAGGCAACCACAGATTAACTGTCGGAGACCAGAGACCAGGCAACCACAGTTTAACTGTCGGAGACCAGAGACCAGGCAACCACAGTTTAACTGTTGGAGACCAGAGACCACGCAACCACAGTTTAACTGTAGGAGACCAGAGACCAGGCAACCACAGTATGTCTAACTGTCAGAGACCAGAGACCAGACAACCACAGTATGTCTAACTGTCAGAGACCAGAGACCAGACAACCACAGTATGTCTAACTGTCAGAGACCAGAGACCAGGCAACCACAGTTTAACTGTCAGAGACCAGAGACCAGACAACCACAGTATGTCTAACTGTTGGAGACCAGAGACCAGGCAACCACAGTTTAACTGTTAGAGACCAGAGACCAGGCAACCACAGTTTAACTGTTAGAGACCAGAGACCAGGCAACCACAGTTTAACTGTCAGAGACCAGAGACCAGGCAACCACAGTATGTCTAACTGTTGGAGACCAGAGACCAGGCAACCACAGTTTAACTGTTGGAGACCAGAGACCAGGCAACCACAGTATGTCTAACTGTCAGAGACCAGAGACCAGGCAACCACAGTATGTCTAACTGTCAGAGACCAGAGACCAGGCAACCACAGTATGTCTAACTGTTGGAGACCAGAGACTAGGCAACCACAGTTTAACTGTTGGAGACCAGAGACCAGGCAACCACAGTTTAACTGTTGGAGACCAGAGACCAGGCAACCACAGTTTAACTGTTGGAGACCAGAGACCAGGCAACCACAGTTTAACTGTAGGAGACCAGAGACCAGGCAACCACAGTTTAACTGTTGGAGACCAGAGACCAGGCAACCACAGTTTAACTGTCAGAGACCAGAGACCAGGCAACCACAGTTTAACTGTTGGAGACCAGAGACCAGGCAACCACAGATTAACTGTCGGAGACCAGAGACCAGGCAACCACAGTTTAACTGTCGGAGACCAGAGACCAGGCAACCACAGTTTAACTGTTGGAGACCAGAGACCACGCAACCACAGTTTAACTGTAGGAGACCAGAGACCAGGCAACCACAGTATGTCTAACTGTCAGAGACCAGAGACCAGACAACCACAGTATGTCTAACTGTCAGAGACCAGAGACCAGACAACCACAGTATGTCTAACTGTCAGAGACCAGAGACCAGACAACCACAGTTTAACTGTCAGAGACCAGAGACCAGGCAACCACAGTTTAACTGTCAGAGACCAGAGACCAGACAACCGCAGTATGTCTAACTGTTGGAGACCAGAGACCAGGCAACCACAGTTTAACTGTTAGAGACCAGAGACCAGGCAACCACAGTTTAACTGTTAGAGACCAGAGACCAGGCAACCACAGTTTAACTGTCAGAGACCAGAGACCAGGCAACCACAGTATGTCTAACTGTTGGTGACCAGAGACCAGGCAACCACAGTTTAACTGTTGGAGACCAGAGACCAGGCAACCACAGTTTAACTGTTGGAGACCAGAGACCAGGCAACCACAGTATGTCTAACTGTCAGAGACCAGAGACCAGGCAACCACAGTATGTCTAACTGTCAGAGACCAGAGACCAGGCAACCACAGTATGTCTAACTGTTGGAGACCAGAGACTAGGCAACCACAGTTTAACTGTTGGAGACCAGAGACCAGGCAACCACAGTTTAACTGTTGGAGACCAGAGACCAGGCAACCACAGTATGTCTAACTGTTGGAGACCAGAGACCAGGCAACCACAGTATGTCTAACTGTCAGAGACCAGGCAACCACAGTATGTCTAACTGTCAGAGACCAGAGACCAGGCAACCACAGTTTAACTGTCAGAGACCAGAGACCAGGCAACCACAGTATGTCTAACTGTCAGAGACCAGAGACCAGGCAACCACAGTTTAACTGTCAGAGACCAGAGACCAGGCAACCACAGTATGTCTAACTGTCAGAGACCAGAGACCAGGCAACCACAGTTTAACTGTCAGAGACCAGAGACCAGGCAACCACAGTATAACTGTTGGAGACCAGAGACCAGACAACCACAGTATGTCTAACTGTTGGAGACCAGAGACCAAGCAACCACAGTTTAACTGTTGGAGACCAGAGACCAGACAACCACAGTATGTCTAACTGTCAGAGACCAGAGACCATGCAACCACAGTATGTCTAACTGTCAGAGACCAGAGACCAGGCAACCACATTTTAACTGTTGGAGACCAGAGACCAGGCAACCACAGTTTAACTGTCAGAGACCAGAGACCAGGCAACCACAGTATGTCTAACTGTCAGAGACCAGAGACCAGGCAACCACAGTTTAACTGTTGGAGACCAGAGACCAGGCAACCACAGTTTAACTGTTGGAGACCAGAGACCAGGCAACCACAGTTTAACTGTTGGAGACCAGAGACCAGACAACCACAGTTTAACTGTTGGAGACCAGAGACCAGACAACCACAGTTTAACTGTCAGAGACCAGAGACCAGGCAACCACAGTATGTCTAACTGTCAGAGACCAGAGACCAGGCAACCACAGTTTAACTGTCAGAGACCAGAGACCAGGCAACCACAGTATGTCTAACTGTCAGAGACCAGAGACCAGGCAACCACAGATTAACTGTCAGAGACCAGAGACCAGGCAACCACAGTTTAACTGTCAGAGACCAGAGACCAGGCAACCACAGTTTAACTGTCGGAGACCAGAGACCAGGCAACCACAGTATGTCTAACTGTCAGAGACCAGAGACCAGGCAACCACAGTTTAACTGTCAGAGACCAGAGACCAGGCAACCACAGTATGTCTAACTGTCAGAGACCAGAGACCAGGCAACCACAGTTTAACTGTCAGAGACCAGAGACCAGGCAACCACAGTATATCTAACTGTCAGAGACCAGAGACCAGGCAACCACAGTTTAACTGTCAGAGACCAGAGACCAGGCAACCACAGTATAACTGTTGGAGACCAGAGACCAGACAACCACAGTATGTCTAACTGTTGGAGACCAGAGACCAAGCAACCACAGTTTAACTGTTGGAGACCAGAGACCAGACAACCACAGTATGTCTAACTGTCAGAGACCAGAGACCATGCAACCACAGTATGTCTAACTGTCAGAGACCAGAGACCAGGCAACCACAGTTTAACTGTTGGAGACCAGAGACCAGGCAACCACAGTTTAACTGTCAGAGACCAGAGACCAGGCAACCACAGTATGTCTAACTGTCAGAGACCAGAGACCAGGCAACCACAGTTTAACTGTTGGAGACCAGAGACCAGGCAACCACAGTTTAACTGTTGGAGACCAGAGACCAGGCAACCACAGTTTAACTGTTGGAGACCAGAGACCAGACAACCACAGTTTAACTGTTGGAGACCAGAGACCAGGCAACCACAGTTTAACTGTTGGAGACCAGAGACCAGACAACCACAGTTTAACTGTCAGAGACCAGAGACCAGGCAACCACAGTATGTCTAACTGTCAGAGACCAGAGACCAGGCAACCACAGTTTAACTGTCAGAGACCAGAGACCAGGCAACCACAGTATGTCTAACTGTCAGAGACCAGAGACCAGGCAACCACAGATTAACTGTCAGAGACCAGAGACCAGGCAACCACAGTTTAACTGTCAGAGACCAGAGACCAGGCAACCGCAGTTTAACTGTCGGAGACCAGAGACCAGGCAACCACAGTTTAACTGTTGGAGACCAGAGACCAGGCAACCACAGTTTAACTGTTGGAGACCAGAGACCAGGCAACCACAGATTAACTGTCGGAGACCAGAGCACCAGGCAACCACAGTTTAACTGTCGGAGACCAGAGACCAGGCAACCACAGTTTAACTGTTGGAGACCAGAGACCACGCAACCACAGTTTAACTGTAGGAGACCAGAGACCAGGCAACCACAGTATGTCTAACTGTCAGAGACCAGAGACCAGACAACCACAGTATGTCTAACTGTCAGAGACCAGAGACCAGACAACCACAGTATGTCTAACTGTCAGAGACCAGAGACCAGGCAACCACAGTTTAACTGTCAGAGACCAGAGACCAGACAACCACAGTATGTCTAACTGTTGGAGACCAGAGACCAGGCAACCACAGTTTAACTGTTAGAGACCAGAGACCAGGCAACCACAGTTTAACTGTTGGAGACCAGAGACCAGGCAACCACAGTTTAACTGTTGGAGACCAGAGACCAGGCAACCACAGTTTAACTGTTGGAGACCAGAGACCAGACAACCACAGTTTAACTGTTGGAGACCAGAGACCAGGCAACCACAGTTTAACTGTTGGAGACCAGAGACCAGACAACCACAGTTTAACTGTCAGAGACCAGAGACCAGGCAACCACAGTATGTCTAACTGTCAGAGACCAGAGACCAGGCAACCACAGTTTAACTGTCAGAGACCAGAGACCAGGCAACCACAGTATGTCTAACTGTCAGAGACCAGAGACCAGGCAACCACAGATTAACTGTCAGAGACCAGAGACCAGGCAACCACAGTTTAACTGTCAGAGACCAGAGACCAGGCAACCGCAGTTTAACTGTCGGAGACCAGAGACCAGGCAACCACAGTTTAACTGTTGGAGACCAGAGACCAGGCAACCACAGTTTAACTGTTGGAGACCAGAGACCAGGCAACCACAGTTTAACTGTTGGAGACCAGAGACCAGGCAACCACAGATTAACTGTCGGAGACCAGAGCACCAGGCAACCACAGTTTAACTGTCGGAGACCAGAGACCAGGCAACCACAGTTTAACTGTTGGAGACCAGAGACCACGCAACCACAGTTTAACTGTAGGAGACCAGAGACCAGGCAACCACAGTATGTCTAACTGTCAGAGACCAGAGACCAGACAACCACAGTATGTCTAACTGTCAGAGACCAGAGACCAGACAACCACAGTATGTCTAACTGTCAGAGACCAGAGACCAGGCAACCACAGTTTAACTGTCAGAGACCAGAGACCAGACAACCACAGTATGTCTAACTGTTGGAGACCAGAGACCAGGCAACCACAGTTTAACTGTTAGAGACCAGAGACCAGGCAACCACAGTTTAACTGTTGGAGACCAGAGACCAGGCAACCACAGTTTAACTGTTGGAGACCAGAGACCAGGCAACCACAGTTTAACTGTTGGAGACCAGAGACCAGACAACCACAGTTTAACTGTTGGAGACCAGAGACCAGGCAACCACAGTTTAACTGTTGGAGACCAGAGACCAGACAACCACAGTTTAACTGTCAGAGACCAGAGACCAGGCAACCACAGTATGTCTAACTGTCAGAGACCAGAGACCAGGCAACCACAGTTTAACTGTCAGAGACCAGAGACCAGGCAACCACAGTATGTCTAACTGTCAGAGACCAGAGACCAGGCAACCACAGATTAACTGTCAGAGACCAGAGACCAGGCAACCACAGTTTAACTGTCAGAGACCAGAGACCAGGCAACCGCAGTTTAACTGTCGGAGACCAGAGACCAGGCAACCACAGTTTAACTGTTGGAGACCAGAGACCAGGCAACCACAGTTTAACTGTTGGAGACCAGAGACCAGGCAACCACAGATTAACTGTCGGAGACCAGAGCACCAGGCAACCACAGTTTAACTGTCGGAGACCAGAGACCAGGCAACCACAGTTTAACTGTTGGAGACCAGAGACCACGCAACCACAGTTTAACTGTAGGAGACCAGAGACCAGGCAACCACAGTATGTCTAACTGTCAGAGACCAGAGACCAGACAACCACAGTATGTCTAACTGTCAGAGACCAGAGACCAGACAACCACAGTATGTCTAACTGTCAGAGACCAGAGACCAGGCAACCACAGTTTAACTGTCAGAGACCAGAGACCAGACAACCACAGTATGTCTAACTGTTGGAGACCAGAGACCAGGCAACCACAGTTTAACTGTTAGAGACCAGAGACCAGGCAACCACAGTTTAACTGTTAGAGACCAGAGACCAGGCAACCACAGTTTAACTGTCAGAGACCAGAGACCAGGCAACCACAGTATGTCTAACTGTTGGAGACCAGAGACCAGGCAACCACAGTTTAACTGTTGGAGACCAGAGACCAGGCAACCACAGTATGTCTAACTGTCAGAGACCAGAGACCAGGCAACCACAGTATGTCTAACTGTCAGAGACCAGAGACCAGGCAACCACAGTATGTCTAACTGTTGGAGACCAGAGACTAGGCAACCACAGTTTAACTGTTGGAGACCAGAGACCAGGCAACCACAGTTTAACTGTTGGAGACCAGAGACCAGGCAACCACAGTATGTCTAACTGTTGGAGACCAGAGACCAGGCAACCACAGATTAACTGTTGGAGACCAGAGACCAGGCAACCACAGTTTAACTGTTGGAGACCAGAGACCAGGCAACCACAGTATGTCTAACTGTTGGAGACCAGAGACCAGGCAACCACAGATTAACTGTTGGAGACCAGAGACCAGGCAACCACAGTATGTCTAACTGTCAGAGACCAGAGACCAGGCAACCACAGTTTAACTGTCAGAGACCAGAGACCAGGCAACCACAGTATGTCTAACTGTCAGAGACCAGAGACCAGGCAACCACAGATTAACTGTCAGAGACCAGAGACCAGGCAACCACAGTTTAACTGTCAGAGACCAGAGACCAGGCAACCACAGTTTAACTGTCGGAGACCAGAGACCAGGCAACCACAGTTTAACTGTTGGAGACCAGAGACCAGGCAACCACAGTTTAACTGTTGGAGACCAGAGACCAGGCAACCACAGTTTAACTGTCAGAGACCAGAGACCAGGCAACCACAGTTTAACTGTTGGAGACCAGAGACCAGGCAACCACAGATTAACTGTCGGAGACCAGAGACCAGGCAACCACAGTTTAACTGTCGGAGACCAGGCAACCACAGTTTAACTGTTGGAGACCAGAGACCACGCAACCACAGTTTAACTGTAGGAGACCAGAGACCAGACAACCACAGTATGTCTAACTGTCAGAGACCAGAGACCAGACAACCACAGTATGTCTAACTGTCAGAGACCAGAGACCAGACAACCACAGTTTAACTGTCAGAGACCAGAGACCAGACAACCACAGTATGTCTAACTGTCAGAGACCAGAGACCAGGCAACCACAGTATGTCTAACTGTCAGAGACCAGAGACCAGACAACCACAGTATGTCTAACTGTCAGAGACCAGAGACCAGGCAACCACAGTTTAACTGTCAGAGACCAGAGACCAGACAACCACAGTATGTCTAACTGTTGGAGACCAGAGACCAGGCAACCACAGTTTAACTGTTAGAGACCAGAGACCAGGCAACCACAGTTTAACTGTTAGAGACCAGAGACCAGGCAACCACAGTTTAACTGTCAGAGACCAGAGACCAGGCAACCACAGTATGTCTAACTGTTGGTGACCAGAGACCAGGCAACCACAGTTTAACTGTTGGAGACCAGAGACCAGGCAACCACAGTTTAACTGTTGGAGACCAGAGACCAGGCAACCACAGTATGTCTAACTGTCAGAGACCATAGACCAGGCAACCACAGTATGTCTAACTGTCAGAGACCAGAGACCAGGCAACCACAGTATGTCTAACTGTTGGAGACCAGAGACTAGGCAACCACAGTTTAACTGTTGGAGACCAGAGACCAGGCAACCACAGTTTAACTGTTGGAGACCAGAGACCAGGCAACCACAGTATGTCTAACTGTTGGAGACCAGAGACCAGGCAACCACAGATTAACTGTTGGAGACCAGAGACCAGGCAACCACAGTTTAACTGTTGGAGACCAGAGACCAGGCAACCACAGTATGTCTAACTGTTGGAGACCAGAGACCAGGCAACCACAGATTAACTGTTGGAGACCAGAGACCAGGCAACCACAGTATGTCTAACTGTCAGAGACCAGAGACCAGGCAACCACAGTTTAACTGTCAGAGACCAGAGACCAGGCAACCACAGTATGTCTAACTGTCAGAGACCAGAGACCAGGCAACCACAGATTAACTGTCAGAGACCAGAGACCAGGCAACCACAGTTTAACTGTCAGAGACCAGAGACCAGGCAACCACAGTTTAACTGTCGGAGACCAGAGACCAGGCAACCACAGTTTAACTGTTGGAGACCAGAGACCAGGCAACCACAGTTTAACTGTTGGAGACCAGAGACCAGGCAACCACAGTTTAACTGTCAGAGACCAGAGACCAGGCAACCACAGTTTAACTGTTGGAGACCAGAGACCAGGCAACCACAGATTAACTGTCGGAGACCAGAGACCAGGCAACCACAGTTTAACTGTCGGAGACCAGGCAACCACAGTTTAACTGTTGGAGACCAGAGACCACGCAACCACAGTTTAACTGTAGGAGACCAGAGACCAGACAACCACAGTATGTCTAACTGTCAGAGACCAGAGACCAGACAACCACAGTATGTCTAACTGTCAGAGACCAGAGACCAGACAACCACAGTTTAACTGTCAGAGACCAGAGACCAGACAACCACAGTATGTCTAACTGTTGGAGACCAGAGACCAGGCAACCACAGTTTAACTGTTAGAGACCAGAGACCAGGCAACCACAGTTTAACTGTTAGAGACCAGAGACCAGGCAACCACAGTTTAACTGTCAGAGACCAGGCAACCACAGTATGTCTAACTGTTGGTGACCAGAGACCAGGCAACCACAGTTTAACTGTTGGAGACCAGAGACCAGGCAACCACAGTTTAACTGTTGGAGACCAGAGACCAGGCAATCACAGTATGTCTAACTGTCAGAGACCAGAGACCAGGCAACCACAGTATGTCTAACTGTTGGAGACCAGAGACTAGGCAACCACAGTCTAACTGTTGGAGACCAGAGACCAGGCAACCACAGTTTAACTGTTGGAGACCAGAGACCAGGCAACCACAGTATGTCTAACTGTTGGAGACCAGAGACCAGGCAACCACAGATTAACTGTTGGAGACCAGGCAACCACAGTATGTCTAACTGTCAGAGACCAGAGACCAGGCAACCACAGTTTAACTGTCAGAGACCAGAGACCAGGCAACCACAGTATGTCTGTCAGAGACCAGAGACCAGGCAACCACAGTTTAACTATCAGAGACCAGAGACCAGGCAACCACAGTTTAACTGTTGGAGACCAGAGACCAGACAACCACAGTATGTCTAACTGTTGGAGACCAGAGACCAGGCAACCACAGTTTAACTGTTGGAGACCAGAGACCAGACAACCACAGTATGTCTAACTGTTGGAGACCAGAGACCAGGCAACCACAGTTTAACTGTTGGAGACCAGAGACCAGACAACCACAGTATGTCTAACTGTCAGAGACCAGGCAACCACAGTTTAACTGTTAGAGACCAGAGACCAGGCAACCACAGTATGTTTAACTGTCAGAGACCAGAGACCAGGCAACCACAGTTTAACTGTTCGAGACCAGAGACCAGACAACCACAGTTTAACTGTTGGAGACCAGAGACCAGGCAACCACAGTATGTCTAACTGTCAGAGACCAGAGACCAGGCAACCACAGTTTAACTGTCAGAGACCAGAGACCAGACAACCACAGTTTAACTGTCAGAGACCAGAGACCAGGCAACCACAGTTTAACTGTCGGAGACCAGAGACCAGGCAACCACAGTATGTCTAACTGTTGGAGACCAGAGACCAGGCAACCACAGTCTAACTGTTGGAGACCAGAGACCAGGCAACCACAGTTTAACTGTTGGAGACCAGAGACCAGGCAACCACAGTTTAACTGTTGGTGACCAGAGACCAGGCAACCACAGTATGTCTAACTGTCAGAGACCAGAGACCAGGCAACCACAGTATGTCTAACTGTCAGAGACCAGAGACCAGGCAACCACAGTTTAACTGTTGGAGACCAGAGACCAGGCAACCACAGTTTAACTGTCAGAGACCAGAGACCAGGCAACCACAGTATGTCTAACTGTCAGAGACCAGAGACCAGGCAACCACAGTTTAACTGTTGGAGACCAGAGACCAGGCAACCACAGTTTAACTGTTGGAGACCAGAGACCAGGCAACCACAGTTTAACTGTTGGAGACCAGACACTAGGCAACCACAGTATGTCTAACTGTTGGAGACCAGAGACCAGGCAACCACAGTCTAACTGTTGGAGACCAGAGACCAGGCAACCACAGTTTAACTGTCAGAGACCAGGCAACCACAGTTTAACTGTCAGAGACCAGACAACCACAGTTTAACTGTCAGAGACCAGGCAACCACAGTTTTGTCAAAGTTGAAGTTTATACCACCCAGGCCCTATAATCCCGTTATACTGTATGTTTACACCAGGCACTACTTCTAGCAATCAGAACAGACATCTGTATTTCTCTGTTTCCCCAAAGTAGTGCAGAACAGGCCCATAGGATAGAAAGACAGAGACAAGGTGCTAGTGCAGAGCAGGCCCATAGGATAGAAAGACAGAGACAAGGTGCTAGTGCAGAGCAGGCCCATAGGATAGAAAGACAGAGACAAGGTGCTAGTGCAGAGCAGGCCCATAGGATAGAAAGACAGAGACAAGGCACTAGTGCAGTGAGTGGGGAATTGAGAGGCAGCGGCTTAGAGGAGTGAGAGGAGAGGAGAGGAGAGGAGAGGAGAGATCCATTTCCATTGTAAGTGGTTGACTCTGATACTCGAGAGGGTTTTGTGTAAAGAAAAGAGAAGTGGTGAAACAGACGGGGTGAGAAAACAAACATGTCCTTAGATATTGTTTTCGGTGAGAAAATGTGTAAAGCACAAGAACATTAACAGAGCTCAAACATCCCGAACAGCTCTTTCTACACAATGGAAGTGTCACGCCCTGACCTTAGAGAGCCTTTCTATGTCTCTACTTTGGTTTGGTCAGGTGTGTGATTTGGGTGGGTTTTCTATGTTATTTTATTTCTTTGTTTCTGGCCGGGTGTGGTTCCCAATCAGAGGCAGCTGTCTATCGTTGTCTCTGATTGGGGATCATATTTAGGCAGCCCTTTTCCCTCCTTCTGTTGTGGGATCTTGTTCTTTGTTTGTGTGCAGGGTAGTTTGCACAGCAGGGTAGTTCGCACAACGAAGCTGTTCGCACAACGAAGCTGTTCGGTCATG
>NC_088404.1:6588023-6601331 GCF_034236695.1 Oncorhynchus nerka
ATCAAGCCTACCACTGTTGTGTCGTCCGCAAACTTGATGATTGAGTTGGAGGCGTGCCTTGCCACGCAGTCGTGGGTGAACAGGGAGTACAGGAGAGGGCTCAGAACGCACCCTTGTGGGGCCCCCGTGTTGAGGATCAGCGGGGAGGAGATGTTGTTACCTACCCTCACCACCTGGGGGCGGCCCGTCAGGAAGTCCAGAACCCAGTTGCACAGGGCGGGGTCGAGACCCAGGGTCTCGAGCTTGATGACGAGCTTGGAGGGTACTATGGTGTTGAATGCCGAGCTGTAGTCGATGAACAGCATTCTCACATAGGTATTCCTCTTGTCCAGGTGGGTTAGGGCAGTGTGCAGTGTGGTTGAGATTGCATCGTCTGTGGACCTATTTGGGCGGTAAGCAAATTGGAGTGGGTCTAGGGTGTCAGGTAGGGTGGAGGTGATATGGTCCTTGACTAGTCTCTCAAAGCACTTCATGATGACGGAAGTGAGTGCTACGGGGCGGTAGTCGTTTAGCTCAGTTACCTTAGCTTTCTTGGGAACAGGAACAATGGTGGCCCTCTTGAAGCATGTGGGAACAGCAGACTGGTATAGGGATTGATTGAATATGTCCGTAAACACACCGGCCAGCTGGTCTGCGCATGCTCTGAGGGCGCGGCTGGGGATGCCGTCTGGGCCTGCAGCCTTGCGAGGGTTAACACGTTTAAATGTCTTACTCACCTCGGCTGCAGTGAAGGAGAGACCGCATGTTTTCGTTGCAGGCCGTGTCAGTGGCAATGTATTGTCCTCAAAGCGGGCAAAAAAGTTATTTAGTCTGCCTGGGAGCAAGACATCCTGGTCCGTGACTGGGCTGGGTTTCTTCTTGTAGTCCGTGATTGACTGTAGACGCTGCCACATGCCTCTTGTGTCTGAGCCATTGAATTGAGATTCCACTTTGTCTCTGTACTGACGCTTAGCTTGTTTAATAGCCTTGCGGAGGGAATAGCTGCATTGTTTATATTCGGACATATTACCAGACACCTTGCCCTGATTAAAAGCAGTGGTTCGCGCTTTCAGTTTCACGCGAATGCTGCCATCAATCCACGGTTTCTGGTTTGGGAATGTTTTTATCGTTGCTATGGGAACGACATCTTCGACGCAAGTTCTAATGAACTCGCACACCGAATCAGCGTATTCGTCAATATTTTCATCTGACGCAATACGAAACATGTCCCAGTCCACGTGATGGAAGCAGTCTTGGAGTGTGGAGTCAGCTTGGTCTGACCAGCGTTGGACAGACCTCAGCGTGGGAGCCTCTTGTTTTAGTTTCTGCCTGTAGGCAGGGATCAGCAAAATGGAGTCGTGTTCAGCTTTTCCGAAAGGGGGGCGGGGCAGGGCCTTATATGCGTCGCGGAAGTTAGAGTAACAATGATCCAAGGTTTTACCGCCCCTGGTTGCGCAATCGATATGCTGGTAAAATTTAGGGAGTCTTGTTTTCAGATTAGCTTTGTTAAAATCCCCAACTTTATTTAACTCTTTGCAAACTGGAAACCATTTATCCGGAGGCTGCAGCCTCCGGATAAATGGTTTCCAGTTTGCAAAGAGTTAAATAAAGTTCGTTCAGAGCCATCGATGTGTCTGCTTGGGGGGGGATATATACGGCTGTGATTATAATCGAGGAGAATTCTCTTGGAAGATAATGCGGTCTACATTTGATTGTGAGGAATTCTAAATCAGGTGAACAGAAGGATTTGAGTTCCTGTATGTTTCCTTCATCACACCATGTCTCGTTAGTCATGAGGCATACGCCCCCGCCACTCTTCTTACCAGAAAGATGTTTGTTTCTGTCGGCGCGATGCGTGGAGAAACCCGTTGGCTGCACCGCGTCGGATAGCGTCTTCCCAGTAAGCCATGTTTCTGTGAAGCAGAGAACGTTGCAGTCTCTGATGTCCCTCTGGAATGCTACCCTTGCTCGGATTTCGTCAACCTTGTTGTCAAGAGACTGGACATTGGCAAGAAGAATGCTGGGGAGTGGTGCGCGATGTGCCCTTTTTCGGAGTCTGACCAGAACACCGCCTCGTTTCCCTCTTTTTCGGAGTCGTTTCCTTGGGTCGCTGCATGCGATCCATTCCGTTGTCCTGTTTGTAAGGCAGAACACCGGATCCGCGTCGCGGAAAACATATTCTTGGTCGTACTGATGGTGAGTTGGCGCTGATCTTATATTCAGTAGTTCTTCTCGACTGTATGTAATGAAACCTAAGATGACCTGGGGTACTAATGTAAGAAATAACAAGTAAAAAAACAAAAAACTGCATAGTTTCCTAGGAACGCGAAGCGAGGCGGCCATCTCAGTCGGCGCCGGAAGTGGATAATACTGCTCTGTTCAACTAACCAGGACAATACTGCTCTGTTCAACTAACCAGGACAATACTGCTCTGCTCTGTTCAACTAACCAGGACAATACTGCTCTGCTCTGTTCAACTAACCAGGACAATACTGCTCTGCTCTGCTCAACTAACCAGGACAATACTGCTCTGGTCAACTAACCAGGACAATACTGCTCTGTTCAACTAACCAGGACAATACTGCTCTGCTCAACTAACCAGGACAATACTGCTCTGCTCAACTAACCAGGACAATACTGCTCTGGTCTGCTCAACTAACCAGGACAATACTGCTCTGCTCAACTAACCAGGACAATACTGCTCTGTTCAACTAACCAGGACAATACTGCTCTGCTCTGTTCAACTAACCAGGACAATACTGCTCTGCTCTGTTCAACTAACCAGGACAATACTGCTCTGCTCAACTAACCAGGACAATACTGCTCTGCTCTGTTCAACTAACCAGGACAATACTGCTCTGTTCAACTAACTAGGACAATACTGCTCTGCTCTGCTCAACTAACCAGAACAATACTGCTCTGTTCAACTAACCAGGACAATACTGCTCTGCTCAACTAACCAGGACAATACTGCTCTGCTCAACTAACCAGGACAATATTGCTCTGCTCAACTAACAAGGACAATACTGCTCTGCTCAACTAACCAGGACAATACTGCTCTGCTCTGTTCAACTAACCAGGACAATACTGCTCTGCTCTGTTCAACTAACCAGGACAATACTGCTCTGCTCTGTTCAACTAACCAGGACAATACTGCTCTGCTCTGCTCAACTAACCAGGACAATACTGCTCTGCTCTGCTCAACTAACCAGGACAATACTGCTCTGCTCTGGTCAACTAACCAGGACAATACTGCTCTGCTCTGTTCAACTAACCAGGACAATACTGCTCTGCTCTGTTCAACTAACCAGGACAATACTGCTCTGCTCTGTTCAACTAACCAGGACAATACTGCTCTGCTCTGTTCAACTAACCAGGACAATACTGCTCTGTTCAACTAACCAGGACAATACTGCTCTGCTCAACTAACCAGGACAATACTGCTCTGGTCTGTTCAACTAACCAGGACAATACTGCTCTGTTCAACTAACCAGGACAATACTGCTCTGTTCAACTAACCAGGACAATACTGCTCTGCTCTGTTCAACTAACCAGGACAATACTGCTCTGCTCAACTGACCAGGACAATACTGCTCTGCTCTGTTCAACTAACCAGGACAATACTGCTCTGTTCAACTAACCAGGACAATACTGCTCTGTTCAACTAACCAGGACAATACTGCTCTGCTCAACTAACCAGGACAATACTGCTCTGTTCAACTAACCAGGACAATACTGCTCTGCTCTGGTCAACTAACCAGGACAATACTGCTCTGCTCAACTAACCAGGACAATACTGCTCTGTTCAACTAACCAGGACAATACTGCTCTGCTCTGTTCAACTAACCAGGACAATACTGCTCTGTTCAACTAACCAGGACAATACTGCTCTGGTCTGTTCAACTAACCAGGACAATACTGCTCTGGTCTGTTCAACTAACCAGGACAATACTGCTCTGCTAAACTAACCAGGACAATACTGCTCTGTTCAACTAACCAGGACAATACTGCTCTGTTCAACTAACCAGGACAATACTGCTCTGTTCAACTAACCAGGACAATACTGGTCTGTTCAACTAACCAGGACAATACTGGTCTGTTCAACTAACCAGGACAATACTGCTCTGCTCTGGTCAACTAACCAGGACAATACTGCTCTGTTCAACTAACCAGGACAATACTGCTCTGCTCTGTTCAACTAACCAGGACAATACTGCTCTGTTCAACTAACCAGGACAATACTGCTCTGCTCTGTTCAACTAACCAGGACAATACTGCTCTGCTCTGGTCAACTAACCAGGACAATACTGCTCTGCTCTGTTCAACTAACCAGGACAATACTGCTCTGCTCTGTTCAACTAACCAGGACAATACTGCTCTGCTCTGTTCAACTAACCAGGACAATACTGCTCTGCTCTGTTCAACTAACCAGGACAATACTGCTCTGTTCAACTAACCAGGACAATACTGCTCTGCTCAACTAACCAGGACAATACTGCTCTGTTCAACTAACCAGGACAATACTGCTCTGCTCAACTAACCAGGACAATACTGCTCTGTTCAACTAACCAGGACAATACTGCTCTGCTCTGCTCAACTAACCAGGACAATACTGCTCTGCTCAACTAACCAGGACAATACTGCTCTGTTCAACTAACCAGGACAATACTGCTCTGGTCTGTTCAACTAACCAGGACAATACTGCTCTGCTCAACTAACCAGGACAATACTGCTCTGGTCTGTTCAACTAACCAGGACAATACTGCTCTGGTCTGTTCAACTAACCAGGACAATACTGCTCTGCTCTGTTCAACTAACCAGGACAATACTGCTCTGGTCTGTTCAACTAACCAGGACAATACTGCTCTGCTCAACTAACCAGGACAATACTGCTCTGTTCAACTAACCAGGACAATACTGCTCTGGTCTGTTCAACTAACCAGGACAATACTGCTCTGTTCAACTAACCAGGACAATACTGCTCTGTTCAACTAACCAGGACAATACTGCTCTGCTCTGTTCAACTAACCAGGACAATACTGCTCTGTTCAACTAACCAGGACAATACTGCTCTGCTCTGCTCAACTAACCAGGACAATACTGCTCTGGTCAACTAACCAGGACAATACTGCTCTGCTCTGCTCAACTAACCAGGACAATACTGCTCTGCTCTGTTCAACTAACCAGGACAATACTGCTCTGCTCTGTTCAACTAACCAGGACAATACTGCTCTGCTCTGCTCAACTAACCAGGACAATACTGCTCTGCTCTGTTCAACTAACCAGGACAATACTGCTGTGCTCAACTAACCAGGACAATACTGCTCTGCTCAACTAACCAGGACAATACTGCTCTGCTCAACTAACCAGGACAATACTGCTCTGCTCTGCTCAACTAACCAGGACAATACTGCTCTGTTCTGTTCAACTAACCAGGACAATACTGCTCTGCTCAACTAACCAGGACAATACTGCTCTGTTCAACTAACCAGGACAATACTGCTCTGTTCAACTAACCAGGACAATACTGCTCTGCTCAACTAACCAGGACAATACTGCTCTGCTCAACTAACCAGGACAATACTGCTCTGTTCAACTAACCAGGACAATACTGCTCTGCTCAACTAACCAGGACAATACTGCTCTGTTCAACTAACCAGGACAATACTGCTCTGCTCAACTAACCAGGACAATACTGCTCTGCTCAACTAACCAGGACAATACTGCTCTGCTCAACTAACCAGGACAATACTGCTCTGCTCTGCTCAACTAACCAGGACAATACTGCTCTGCTCTGTTCAACTAACCAGGACAATACTGCTCTGCTCTGTTCAACTAACCAGGACAATACTGCTCTGCTCTGTTCAACTAACCAGGACAATACTGCTCTGGTCTGTTCAACTAACCAGGACAATACTGCTCTGCTCTGTTCAACTAACCAGGACAATACTGCTCTGCTCTGTTCAACTAACCAGGACAATACTGCTCTGCTCTGGTCAACTAACCAGGACAATACTGCTCTGTTCAACTAACCAGGACAATACTGCTCTGCTCAACTAACCAGGACAATACTGCTCTGTTCAACTAACCAGGACAATACTGCTCTGGTCTGTTCAACTAACCAGGACAATACTGCTCTGGTCTGTTCAACTAACCAGGACAATACTGCTCTGCTCTGTTCAACTAACCAGGACAATACTGCTCTGTTCAACTAACCAGGACAATACTGCTCTGGTCTGTTCAACTAACCAGGACAATACTGCTCTGCTCAACTCACCAGGACAATACTGCTCTGTTCAACTAACCAGGACAATACTGCTCTGGTCTGTTCAACTAACCAGGACAATACTGCTCTGTTCAACTAACCAGGACAATACTGCTCTGTTCTGCTCAACTAACCAGGACAATACTGCTCTGGTCAACTAACCAGGACAATACTGCTCTGTTCAACTAACCAGGACAATACTGCTCTGTTCAACTAACCAGGACAATACTGCTCTGCTCTGTTCAACTAACCAGGACAATACTGCTCTGTTCAACTAACCAGGACAATACTGCTCTGCTCTGCTCAACTAACCAGGACAATACTGCTCTGGTCAACTAACCAGGACAATACTGCTCTGCTCTGCTCCACTAACCAGGACAATACTGCTCTGCTCTGTTCAACTAACCAGGACAATACTGCTCTGCTCTGCTCAACTAACCAGGACAATACTGCTCTGCTCTGTTCAACTAACCAGGACAATACTGCTCTGTTCAACTAACCAGGACAATACTGCTCTGCTCAACTAACCAGGACAATACTGCTCTGCTCAACTAACCAGGACAATACTGCTCTGCTCAACTAACCAGGACAATACTGCTCTGCTCTGCTCAACTAACCAGGACAATACTGCTCTGGTCTGTTCAACTAACCAGGACAATACTGCTCTGCTCAACTAACCAGGACAATACTGCTCTGTTCAACTAACCAGGACAATACTGCTCTGCTCAACTAACCAGGACAATACTGCTCTGCTCAACTAACCAGGACAATACTGCTCTGTTCAACTAACCAGGACAATACTGCTCTGCTCAACTAACCAGGACAATACTGCTCTGCTCAACTAACCAGGACAATACTGCTCTGGTCAACTAACCAGGACAATACTGCTCTGTTCAACTAACCAGGACAATACTGCTCTGCTCAACTAACCAGGACAATACTGCTCTGCTCTGGTCAACTAACCAGGACAATACTGCTCTGTTCAACTAACCAGGACAATACTGCTCTGCTCAACTAACCAGGACAATACTGCTCTGCTCAACTAACCAGGACAATACTGCTCTGCTCAACTAGCCAGGACAATACTGCTCTGCTCAACTAACCAGGACAATACTGCTCTGCTCAACTAACCAGGACAATACTGCTCTGGTCTGTTCAACTAACCAGGACAATACTGCTCTGGTCAACTAACCAGGACAATACTGCTCTGTTCAACTAACCAGGACAATACTGCTCTGCTCAACTAACCAGGACAATACTGCTCTGCTCTGGTCAACTAACCAGGACAATACTGCTCTGTTCAACTAACCAGGACAATACTGCTCTGCTCAACTAACCAGGACAATACTGCTCTGCTCAACTAACCAGGACAATACTGCTCTGTTCAACTAACCAGGACAATACTACTCTGTTCAACTAACCAGGACAATACTGCTCTGCTCAACTAACCAGGACAATACTGCTCTGTTCAACTAACCAGGACAATACTGCTCTGCTCTGGTCAACTAACCAGGACAATACTGCTCTGCTCTGCTCTGTTCAACTAACCAGGACAATACTGCTCTGCTCTGCTCTGTTCAACTAACCAGGACAATACTGCTCTGCTCAACTAACCAGGACAATACTGCTCTGCTCAACTAACCAGGACAATACTGCTCTGTTCAACTAACCAGGACAATACTGCTCTGCTCAACTAACCAGGACAATACTGCTCTGTTCAACTAACCAGGACAATACTGCTCTGCTCAACTAACCAGGACAATACTGCTCTGCTCAACTAACCAGGACAATACTGCTCTGCTCTGCTCAACTAACCAGGACAATACTGCTCTGCTCTGTTCAACTAACCAGGACAATACTGCTCTGCTCAACTAACCAGGACAATACTGCTCTGCTCAACTAACCAGGACAATACTGCTCTGCTCAACTAACCAGGACAATACTGCTCTGCTCAACTAACCAGGACAATACTGCTCTGCTCAACTAACCAGGACAATACTGCTCTGCTCAACTAACCAGGACAATACTGCTCTGGTCAACTAACCAGGACAATACTGCTCTGCTCTGGTCAACTAACCAGGACAATACTGTTCTGGTCAACTAACCAGGACAATACTGCTCTGTTCAACTAACCAGGACAATACTGCTCTGTTCAACTAACCAGGACAATACTGCTCTGCTCTGTTCAACTAACCAGGACAATACTGCTCTGTTCAACTAACCAGGACAATACTGCTCTGCTCTGCTCAACTAACCAGGACAATACTGCTCTGGTCAACTAACCAGGACAATACTGCTCTGCTCTGCTCAACTAACCAGGACAATACTGCTCTGCTCTGTTCAACTAACCAGGACAATACTGCTCTGCTCTGCTCAACTAACCAGGACAATACTGCTCTGCTCTGTTCAACTAACCAGGACAATACTGCTCTGTTCAACTAACCAGGACAATACTGCTCTGCTCAACTAACCAGGACAATACTGCTCTGCTCAACTAACCAGGACAATACTGCTCTGCTCAACTAACCAGGACAATACTGCTCTGCTCTGCTCAACTAACCAGGACAATACTGCTCTGGTCTGTTCAACTAACCAGGACAATACTGCTCTGCTCAACTAACCAGGACAATACTGCTCTGTTCAACTAACCAGGACAATACTGCTCTGCTCAACTAACCAGGACAATACTGCTCTGCTCAACTAACCAGGACAATACTGCTCTGTTCAACTAACCAGGACAATACTGCTCTGCTCAACTAACCAGGACAATACTGCTCTGCTCAACTAACCAGGACAATACTGCTCTGCTCAACTAACCAGGACAATACTGCTCTGGTCAACTAACCAGGACAATACTGCTCTGTTCAACTAACCAGGACAATACTGCTCTGCTCAACTAACCAGGACAATACTGCTCTGTTCAACTAACCAGGACAATACTGCTCTGCTCTGCTCAACTAACCAGGACAATACTGCTCTGCTCAACTAACCAGGACAATACTGCTCTGTTCAACTAACCAGGACAATACTGCTCTGCTCTGTTCAACTAACCAGGACAATACTGCTCTGCTCAACTAACCAGGACAATACTGCTCTGGTCTGTTCAACTAACCAGGACAATACTGCTCTGGTCTGTTCAACTAACCAGGACAATACTGCTCTGCTCTGTTCAACTAACCAGGACAATACTGCTCTGGTCTGTTCAACTAACCAGGACAATACTGCTCTGCTCAACTAACCAGGACAATACTGCTCTGTTCAACTAACCAGGACAATACTGCTCTGGTCTGTTCAACTAACCAGGACAATACTGCTCTGTTCAACTAACCAGGACAATACTGCTCTGCTCTGTTCAACTAACCAGGACAATACTGCTCTGTTCAACTAACCAGGACAATACTGCTCTGCTCTGCTCAACTAACCAGGACAATACTGCTCTGGTCAACTAACCAGGACAATACTGCTCTGCTCTGCTCAACTAACCAGGACAATACTGCTCTGCTCTGTTCAACTAACCAGGACAATACTGCTCTGCTCTGTTCAACTAACCAGGACAATACTGCTCTGCTCTGCTCAACTAACCAGGACAATACTGCTCTGCTCTGTTCAACTAACCAGGACAATACTGCTCTGTTCAACTAACCAGGACAATACTGCTCTGCTCAACTAACCAGGACAATACTGCTCTGCTCAACTAACCAGGACAATACTGCTCTGCTCAACTAACCAGGACAATACTGCTCTGCTCTGCTCAACTAACCAGGACAATACTGCTCTGGTCTGTTCAACTAACCAGGACAATACTGCTCTGCTCAACTAACCAGGACAATACTGCTCTGTTCAACTAACCAGGACAATACTGCTCTGTTCAACTAACCAGGACAATACTGCTCTGCTCAACTAACCAGGACAATACTGCTCTGCTCAACTAACCAGGACAATACTGCTCTGTTCAACTAACCAGGACAATACTGCTCTGCTCAACTAACCAGGACAATACTGCTCTGTTCAACTAACCAGGACAATACTGCTCTGCTCAACTAACCAGGACAATACTGCTCTGCTCAACTAACCAGGACAATACTGCTCTGCTCAACTAACCAGGACAATACTGCTCTGCTCAACTAACCAGGACAATACTGCTCTGCTCTGTTCAACTAACCAGGACAATACTGCTCTGCTCTGTTCAACTAACCAGGACAATACTGCTCTGCTCTGTTCAACTAACCAGGACAATACTGCTCTGGTCTGTTCAACTAACCAGGACAATACTGCTCTGCTCTGTTCAACTAACCAGGACAATACTGCTCTGCTCTGGTCAACTAACCAGGACAATACTGCTCTGTTCAACTAACCAGGACAATACTGCTCTGCTCAACTAACCAGGACAATACTGCTCTGTTCAACTAACCAGGACAATACTGCTCTGGTCTGTTCAACTAACCAGGACAATACTGCTCTGGTCTGTTCAACTAACCAGGACAATACTGCTCTGCTCTGTTCAACTAACCAGGACAATACTGCTCTGTTCAACTAACCAGGACAATACTGCTCTGGTCTGTTCAACTAACCAGGACAATACTGCTCTGCTCAACTAACCAGGACAATACTGCTCTGTTCAACTAACCAGGACAATACTGCTCTGGTCTGTTCAACTAACCAGGACAATACTGCTCTGTTCAACTAACCAGGACAATACTGCTCTGTTCTGCTCAACTAACCAGGACAATACTGCTCTGGTCAACTAACCAGGACAATACTGCTCTGTTCAACTAACCAGGACAATACTGCTCTGTTCAACTAACCAGGACAATACTGCTCTGCTCTGCTCAACTAACCAGGACAATACTGCTCTGGTCAACTAACCAGGACAATACTGCTCTGCTCTGCTCCACTAACCAGGACAATACTGCTCTGCTCTGTTCAACTAACCAGGACAATACTGCTCTGCTCTGCTCAACTAACCAGGACAATACTGCTCTGCTCTGTTCAACTAACCAGGACAATACTGCTCTGTTCAACTAACCAGGACAATACTGCTCTGCTCAACTAACCAGGACAATACTGCTCTGCTCAACTAACCAGGACAATACTGCTCTGCTCAACTAACCAGGACAATACTGCTCTGCTCAACTAACCAGGACAATACTGCTCTGCTCAACTAACCAGGACAATACTGCTCTGGTCTGTTCAACTAACCAGGACAATACTGCTCTGGTCAACTAACCAGGACAATACTGCTCTGTTCAACTAACCAGGACAATACTGCTCTGCTCAACTAACCAGGACAATACTGCTCTGCTCTGTTCAACTAACCAGGACAATACTGCTCTGTTCAACTAACCAGGACAATACTGCTCTGCTCAACTAACCAGGACAATACTGCTCTGCTCAACTAACCAGGACAATACTGCTCTGCTCAACTAACCAGGACAATACTGCTCTGCTCTGCTCAACTAACCAGGACAATACTGCTCTGGTCTGTTCAACTAACCAGGACAATACTGCTCTGCTCAACTAACCAGGACAATACTGCTCTGTTCAACTAACCAGGACAATACTGCTCTGCTCAACTAACCAGGACAATACTGCTCTGCTCAACTAACCAGGACAATACTGCTCTGTTCAACTAACCAGGACAATACTGCTCTGCTCAACTAACCAGGACAATACTGCTCTGCTCAACTAACCAGGACAATACTGCTCTGGTCAACTAACCAGGACAATACTGCTCTGTTCAACTAACCAGGACAATACTGCTCTGCTCAACTAACCAGGACAATACTGCTCTGCTCTGGTCAACTAACCAGGACAATACTGCTCTGTTCAACTAACCAGGACAATACTGCTCTGCTCAACTAACCAGGACAATACTGCTCTGCTCAACTAACCAGGACAATACTGCTCTGCTCAACTAACCAGGACAATACTGCTCTGCTCAACTAACCAGGACAATACTGCTCTGCTCAACTAACCAGGACAATACTGCTCTGGTCTGTTCAACTAACCAGGACAATACTGCTCTGGTCAACTAACCAGGACAATACTGCTCTGTTCAACTAACCAGGACAATACTGCTCTGCTCAACTAACCAGGACAATACTGCTCTGGTCAACTAACCAGGACAATACTGCTCTGTTCAACTAACCAGGACAATACTGCTCTGTTCAACTAACCAGGACAATACTGCTCTGCTCAACTAACCAGGACAATACTGCTCTGCTCAACTAACCAGGACAATACTGCTCTGTTCAACTAACCAGGACAATACTGCTCTGTTCAACTAACCAGGACAATACTGCTCTGCTCAACTAACCAGGACAATACTGCTCTGCTCAACTAACCAGGACAATACTGCTCTGCTCAACTAACCAGGACAATACTGCTCTGCTCTGCTCAACTAACCAGGACAATACTGCTCTGCTCTGCTCTGTTCAACTAACCAGGACAATACTGCTCTGCTCAACTAACCAGGACAATACTGCTCTGGTCAACTAACCAGGACAATACTGCTCTGCTCTGCTCAACTAACCAGGACAATACTGCTCTGTTCAACTAACCAGGACAATACTGCTCTGTTCAACTAACCAGGACAATACTGCTCTGCTCAACTAACCAGGACAATACTGCTCTGCTCAACTAACCAGGACAATACTGCTCTGCTCTGCTCAACTAACCAGGACAATACTGCTCTGCTCTGTTCAACTAACCAGGACAATACTGCTCTGCTCAACTAACCAGGACAATACTGCTCTGCTCAACTAACCAGGACAATACTGCTCTGCTCAACTAACCAGGACAATACTGCTCTGCTCAACTAACCAGGACAATACTGCTCTGCTCAACTAACCAGGACAATACTGCTCTGGTCAACTAACCAGGACAATACTGCTCTGCTCTGGTCAACTAACCAGGACAATACTGCTCTGTTCAACTAACCAGGACAATACTGCTCTGCTCAACTAACCAGGACAATACTGCTCTGTTCAACTAACCAGGACAATACTGCTCTGTTCAACTAACCAGGACAATACTGCTCTGCTCAACTAACCAGGACAATACTG
>NC_088404.1:6601431-6678931 GCF_034236695.1 Oncorhynchus nerka
CTGTATCACATCCGGCTGTGATTGGGAGTCCCATACGGTGGTGTGCAATTGGTCCAGCGTTGTCCGGGTGTGGCTGGGGTTAGGCCGTCATTGTAAATAAGAATTTGTTCTTAACTGACTTGCCTAGTTAAATAAAAGTTATATTTGTTAAATAAAAGTTATATTTGTTAAATAAAATTATATTTCAGTGGATGTATCTAACATTTCCTGAGACTAAATTGCCTTAAACCCACTTAACAGTTTTAGTCAATTGTTTTGTAAGTGTTGGCAAGTTATGCAAAACGATGTATAATGACATTTATGGTATGGTTGTTAAGGTTTATGATGAGGTTGTTAAGGTTTATGATGAGGTTGATGAGGTTGTTAAGGCTTATGGTGAGGTTGCTAAGGTTTATGATGAGGTTGAGGTTGTTAAGGTTTATGATGAGGTTGATGAGGTTATTAAGGCGTATGGTGAGTTTGTTGAGGTTGTTAAGGTTTATGGTGAGGTTGTTGAGGTTAAGGTTTATGGTGAGGTTGATGAGGTTAAGGTTTATGATGAGGTTGATGAGGTTATTAAGGCGTATGGTGAGTTTGTTGAGGTTGTTAAGGTTTATGGTGAGGTTGTTGAGATTGTTAAGGGTTATGATGAGGTTGTTAAGGTTTATGGTGAGGTTGTTGAGGTTGTTAAGGGTTATGATGAGGTTGATGAGGTTGTTAAGGCTTATGGTGAGGTTGTTGAGGTTGTTAAGGCTAATGGTGAGGTTGTTAAGGCTTATGTTGAGGTTGTTAAGGTTTATGATGAGGTTGATGAGGTTGTTAAGGCTTATGGTGAGGTTGCTAAGGTTTATGATGAGGTTGAGGTTGTTAAGGTTTATGATGAGGTTGATGAGGTTATTAAGGCGTATGGTGAGTTTGTTGAGGTTGTTAAGGTTTATGATGAGGTTGTTGAGGTTAAGGTTTATGGTGAGGTTGTTGAGGTTGTTAAGGCTAATGGTGAGGTTGTTAAGGCTTATGTTGAGGTTGTTAAGGTTTATGATGAGGTTGTTGAGGTTTTATTGTGAGGTTGTTGAGGGTTATGGTGAGGTTGTTAAGGTTTTATGGTGAGGTTGTTGCACCCCGTTAGGGACAACACCATTATACTTTACCTTACAAAAACAAGGTGATTGCAGCTCCGTGGCTCAGGACACACAAACCAGGTGATAAAATCACCTATTTTTTTCACCTTACAAAACAATCTGCCAATGTGGACCAGCCTATGTGGACCAGCCTATGTGGACCAGCCTATGTGGACCAGCCTGAATATATTTCAACCTAATGCCCTCAGTTTGACCTCAGTGATGATGTAACTAATGGGCAGCGAAGAAGAAGAAGAACACACTCTGATGCTATTGTTTATTTGGTAACAGATCTAATGCCTTACAGGAAGGACATGGAGTTTTACAGTTTTTCAACCCCAAATGCAAGGACATGGAGAACATACAGCCAACAGTACTTTCCAAATTGAGGGTCGGGACCCAGTTTTGGGCAGCAGTCAACTGGACAGAGGAATTACTGTTTTATGCTGCTTAAGACCAACAGGAAGGTTTTATTTAAGCAAGGTCACACAGAAGAGCACAACTCCAGTGGTAGTTAACCTGTATCATTAGGTTGGGTCTGTTCCTCTCCTCTCCCCTCTGTCCCAGATCCCCTGTTCCTCTCCTCTCTGTCCCAGATCCCCCGTTCCTCTCCTCTCTGTCTCAGATCCCCCTGTTCCTCTCCTCTCCTCTCTGTCCCAGATCCCCCTGTTCCTCTCCTCTCTGTCCCAGATCCCCCGTTCCTCTCCTCTCTGTCCCAGATCCCCCTGTTCCTCTCCTCTCCTCTCTGTCCCAGATCCCCTGTTCCTCTCCTCTCTGTCCCAGATCCCCCTGTTCCTCTCCTCTCTGTCCCAGATCCCCCTGTTCCTCTCCTCTCTGTCCCAGATCTCCCTGTTCCTCTCCTCTCTGTCCCATATCCCCCTGTTCCTCTCCTCTCCTCTCTGTCCCAGATCCCCCTGTTCCTCTCCTCTCTGTCCCAGATCCCCTGTTCCTCTCCTCTCTGTCCCAGATCCCCTGTTCCTCTCCTCTCTGTCCCAGATCCCCTGTTCCTCTCCTCTCTGTCCCAGATCCCCTGTTCCTCTCCTCTCTATCCCAGATCCTCTGTTCCTCTCCTCTCTGTCCCAGATCCCCCTGTTCCTCTCCTCTCTGTCCCAGATCTCCCTGTTCCTCTCCTCTCTGTCCCAGATCCCCTGTTCCTCTCCTCTCTGTCCCAGATCCCCCGTTCCTCTCCTCTCTGTCCCAGATCCCCTGTTCCTCTCCTCTCTGTCCCAGATCCCCCTGTTCCTCTCCTCTCTGTCCCAGATCCCCCGTTCCTCTCCTCTCTGTCCCAGATCCCCTGTTCCTCTCCTCTCTGTCCAAGATCCCCCATGTTCCTCTCCTCTCTGTCCCAGATCTCCCTGTTCCTCTCCTCTCTGTCCCAGATCCCCCCTGTTCCTCTCCTCTCCTCTCTGTCCCAGATCCCCCTGTTCCTCTCTTCTCTGTCCCAGATCCCCTGTTCCTCTCCTCTCTGTCCCAGATCTCCCTGTTCCTCTCCCTCTCTGTCCCAGATCCCCTGTTCCTCTCCTCTCTGTCCCAGATCTCCCTGTTTCTCTCCTCTCTGTCCTATATCCCCTGTTCCTCTCCTATCTGTTCCGGATCCCCCTGCTCCTCTCCTCTCCTCTCTGTCCCAGATCCCCTGTTCCTCTCCTCTCTGTCCCAGATCCCCTGTTCCTCTCCTCTCTGTCCCAGATCCCCCTGTTCCTCTCCTCTCTGTCCAAGATCCCCCTGTTCCTCTCCTCTCTGTCCCAGATCCCCTGCTCCTCTCCTCTCCTCTCTGTCCCAGATCAACTGTTCCTCTTCTATCTGTCCCGGATCCCCCTGTTCTTCTCCTCTCTGTCCCAGATCCCCCTGCTCCTCTCCTCTCCTCTCTGTCCCAGATCCCCTGTTCCTCTCCCTCTCTGTCCCAGCTCCCCCTGTTCCTCTCCTCTCCCTCTCTGTCCCAGACCCCTGTTCCTCTCCGCTCCTCTCTGTCCACGATCCCCCCTGTTCCTCTCCTCTCTGTCCCAGATCTCCCTGTTCCTCTCCTCTCTGTCCCAGATCCCCTGTTCCTCTCCTCTCTGTCCCAGATCTCCCTGTTCCTCTCCTCTCTGTCCCAGATCCCCCTGTTCCTCTCCTCTCTGTCCCAGATCCCCTGCCTTCCTCTCCTCTCCTCTCTGTCCCAGATCCCCCTGTTCCTCGCCTCTCTGTCCCAGATCCCCCTGTTCCTCTCCTCTCTGTCCCAGATCCCCCTGTTCCTCTCCTCTCTGTCCCAGATCTCCCTGTTCCTCTCCCTCTCTGTCCCAGATCCCCCGTTCCTCTCATCTCTGTCCCAGATCTCCCTGTTCCTCTCCTCTCTGTCCCAGATCCCCCTGTTCCTCTCCTCTCCTCTCTGTCCCAGATCCCCCTGTTCCTCTCCGCTCCTCTCTGTCCACGATCCCCCCTGTTCCTCTCCTCTCTGTCCCAGATCTCCCTGTTCCTCTCCTCTCTGACCCAGATCCCCCGTTCCTCTCCTCTCTGTCCCAGATCTCCCTGTTCCTCTCCTCTCTGTCCCAGATCCCCCTGTTCCTCTCCTCTCTGTCCCAGATCCCCTGTTCCTCTCCTCTCCTCTCTGTCCCAGATCCCCCTGTTCCTCGCCTCTCTGTCCCAGATCCCCCTGTTCCTCTCCTCTCTGTCCCAGATCCCCCTGTTCCTCTCCTCTCTGTCCCAGATCTCCCTGGTCCTCTCCTCTCTGTCCCAGATCTCCCTGTTCCTCTCTCTCTGTCCCAGATCCCCTGTTCCTCTCCTCTCCTCTCTGTCCAAGATCCCCTGTTCCTCTCCTCTCTGTCCCATATCCCCCTGTTCCTCTCCTCTCTGTCCCAGATCCCCCTGTTCCTCTCCTCTCTGTCAAAGATCCCCCTGTTCCTTCTCCTCTCTGTCCCAGATCCCCCTGCTCCTCTCCTCTCCTCTCTGTCCCAGATCCCCTGTTCCTCTTCTATCTGTCCCGGATCCCCTGTTCTTCTCCTCTCTGTCCCAGATCCCCTGCTCCTCTCCTCTCCTCTTGTCCCAGATCCCCCTGTTCCTCTCCTCTCTGTCCCAGCTCCCCTGTTCCTCTCCTCTCCTCTCTGTCCCAGATCCCCTGTTCCTCTCCTCTCCTCTCTGTCCAAGATCCCCCTGTTCCTCTCCTCTCTGTCCCAGATCCCCCTGTTCCTCTCCTCTCTGTCCCAGATCCCCCTGTTCCTCTCCTCTCTGTCCCAGATCCCCCTGTTCCTCTCCTCCTCTCTGTCCCAGATCCCCACTGTTCCTCTCCTCTCTGTCCCAGATCCCCCTGTTCCTCTCCTCTCTGTCCCAGATCCCCCTGTTCCTCTCCTCCTCTGTCCCAGATCTCCCTGTTCCTCTCCCCTCTCTGTCCCAGATCCCCCTGTTCCTCTCATCTCTGTCCCAGATCTCCCTGTTCCTCTCCTCTCTGTCCCAGATCCCCCGTTCCTCCCTCTCTGTCCCAGATCCCCCTGTTCCTCTCCCTCTCTGTCCCAGATCCCCCTGTTCCTCTCCTCTCTCTGTCCCAGATCCCCCTGTTCCTCTCCTCTCTGTCCCAGATCCCCCTGTGCCTCTCCTCTCTGTCCCAGATCCCCCTGTTCCTCTCCTCTCTGTCCCAGATCCCCCCTGTTCCTCTCCTCTCTGTCCCAGATCCCCCTGTTCCTCTCCTCCCTCTCTGTCCCAGATCCCCCTGTTCCTCTCTTCTCTGTCCCAGATCCCCCTGTTCCTCTCCTCTCTGTCCCAGATCTCCCTGTTCCTCTCCTCTCTGTCCCAGATCCCCCTGTTCCTCTCCTCTCTGTCCCAGATCTCCCTGTTCCTCTCCTCTCTGTCCCATATCCCCCTGTTCCTCTCCTATCTGTTCCGGATCCCCCTGCTCCTCTCCTCTCTGTCCCAGATCCCCCTGTTCCTCTCCTCTCTGTCCCAGATCCCCCTGTTCCTCTCCTCTCCTCTCTGTCCCAGATCCCCCTGTTCCTCTCCTCTCCTCTCTGTCCAAGATCCCCCCTGTTCCTCTCCTCTCTGTCCCAGATCCCCCTTCCTCTCCTCTCTGTCCCAGATCTCCTGTTCCTCTCCCTCTCTGTCCCAGATCCCCCTGTTCCTCTCCTCTGTCCCAGATCCCCCGTTCCTCTCCTCTCCTCTCTGTCCCAGATCCCCCTGTTCCTCTCCTCTCTGTCAAAGATCCCCCTGTTCCTCTCCTCTCTGTCCCAGATCCCCTGCTCCTCTCCTCTCCTCTGTCCCAGATCCCCTGTTCCTCTTCTATCTGTCCCGGATCCCCTGTTCTTCTCCTCTCTGTCCCAGATCCCCCTGCTCCTCTCCTCTCCTCTTTGTCCCAGATCCCCCTGTTCCTCTCCTCTCTGTCCCAGCTCCCCTGTTCCTCTCCTCTCCTCTCTGTCCCAGATCCCCTGTTCCTCTCCTCTCCTCTCTGTCCAAGATCCCCCTGTTCCTCTCCTCTCTGTCCCAGATCTCCCTGTTCCTCTCCTCTCTGTCCCAGATCCCCTTCCTCTCCTCTCTGTCCCAGATCTCCCTGTTCCTCTCCTCTCTGTCCCAGATCCCCCTGTTCCTCTCCTCTCTGTCCCAGATCCCCTGTTCCTCTCCTCTCCTCTCTGTCCCAGATCCCCACTGTTCCTCTCCTCTCTGTCCCAGATCCCCCTGTTCCTCTCCTCTCTGTCCCAGATCCCCCCTGTTCCTCTCCTCTCTGTCCCAGATCTCCCTGTTCCTCTCCTCTCTGTCCCAGATCCCCCGTTCCTCTCATCTCTGTCCCAGATCTCCCTGTTCCTCTCCTCTCTGTCCCAGATCCCCCGTTCCTCTCCTCTCTGTCCCAGATCCCCCCTGTTCCTCTCCTCTCTGTCCCAGATCCCCCTGTTCCTCTCCCTCTCTGTCCCAGATCCCCCTGTTCCTCTCTCCTCTCTGTCCCAGATCCCCCTGTGCCTCTCCTCTCTGTCCCAGATCCCCCTGTTCCTCTCCTCTCTGTCCCAGATCCCCCTGTTCCTCTCCTCTCTGTCCCAGATCCCCCTGTTCCTCTCCTCTCCTCTCTGTCCCAGATCCCCCTGTTCCTCTCTTCTCTGTCCCAGATCCCCTGTTCCTCTCCTCTCTGTCCCAGATCTCCCTGTTCCTCTGCTCTCTGTCCCAGATCCCCTGTTCCTCTCCCTCTCTGTCCCAGATCTCCCTGTTCCTCTCCTCTCTGTCCCATATCCCCTGTTCCTCTCCTATCTGTTCCGATCCCCCTGCTCCTCTCTCCTCTCTGTCCCAGATCCCCCTGTTCCTCTCCTCTCTGTCCCAGATCCCCTGTTCCTCTCCCTCTCCTCTCTGTCCCAGATCCCCTGTTCCTCTCTCTCCTCTCTGTCCAAGATCCCCCTGTGCCTCTCCTCTCTGTCCCATATCCCCTGTTCCTCTCCTCTCTGTCCCAGATCCCCCTGTTCCTCTCCTCTCTGTCCAAGATCCCCCTGTTCCTCTCCTCTCTGTCCCAGATCCCCCTGTTCCTCTCCTCTCTGTCCCAGATCCCCTCTTCCTCTCCTCTCCTCTCTGTCCCAGATCCCCCCTGTTCCTCTCCCTGTCCCAGATCCCCCTGTTCCTCTCCTCTCTGTCCCAGATCTCCCTGTTCCTCTCCTCTCTGTCCCAGATCCCCTGTTCTCTCTCCTCTCTGTCCCAGATCCCCCTGTTCCTCTCCTCTCTGTCCCAGATCCCCCTGTTCCTCTCCTCTCTGTCCCAGATCCCCCTGTTCCTCTCCCTCTCTGTCCCAGATCCCCCTGTGCCTCTCCTCTCTGTCCCAGATCCCCCTGTTCCTCTCCTCTCTGTCCCAGATCCCCCTGTTCCTCTCCTCTCTGTCCCAGATCCCCCTGTTCCTCTCCTCTCCTCTCTGTCCCAGATCCCCCTGTTCCTCTCTTCTCTGTCCCAGATCCCCTGTTCCTCTCCTCTCTGTCCCAGATCTCCCTGTTCCTCTCCTCTCTGTCCCAGATCCCCTGTTCCTCTCCTCTCTGTCCCAGATCTCCCTGTTCCTCTCCTCTCTGTCCCATATCCCCTGTTCCTCTCCTATCTGTTCCGGATCCCCCTGCTCCTCTCCTCTCTGTCCCAGATCCCCCTGTTCCTCTCCTCTCTGTCCCAGATCCCCTGTTCCTCTCCTCTCCTCTCTGTCCCAGATCCCCTGTTCCTCTCCTCTCCTCTCTGTCCAAGATCCCCCTGTTCCTCTCCTCTCTGTCCCAGATCCCCTTCCTCTCCTCTCTGTCCCAGATCTCCCTGTTCCTCTCCTCTCTGTCCCAGATCCCCCTGTTCCTCTCCTCTCTGTCCCAGATCCCCCCTTCCTCTCCTCTCCTCTCTGTCCCAGATCCCCCTGTTCCTCTCCTCTCTGTCAAAGATCCCCCTGTTCCTCTCCTCTCTGTCCCAGATCCCCCTGCTCCTCTCCTCTCCTCTCTGTCCCAGATCCCCCTGTTCCTCTTCTATCTGTCCCGATCCCCTGTTCTTCTCCTCTCTGTCCCAGATCCCCTGCTCCTCTCCTCTCCTCTTTGTCCCAGATCCCCCTGTTCCTCTCCTCTCTGTCCCAGCTCCCCCTGTTCCTCTCCTCTCCTCTCTGTCCCAGATCCCCTGTTCCTCTCCTCTCCTCTCTGTCCAAGATCCCCCTGTTCCTCTCCTCTCTGTCCCAGATCTCCCTGTTCCTCTCCTCTCTGTCCCAGATCCCCTTCCTCTCCTCTCTGTCCCAGATCTCCCTGTTCCTCTCCTCTCTGTCCCAGATCCCCCCTGTTCCTCTCCTCTCTGTCCCAGATCCCCCGTTCCTCTCCTCTCCTCTCTGTCCCAGATCCCCACTGTTCCTCTCCTCTCTGTCCCAGATCCCCCCTGTTCCTCTCCTCTCTGTCCCAGATCCCCCTGTTCCTCTCCTCTCTGTCCCAGATCTCCCTGTTCCTCTCCTCTCTGTCCCAGATCCCCTGCTCCTCTCATCTCTGTCCCAGATCTCCCTGTTCCTCTCCTCTCTGTCCCAGATCCCCCTGTTCCTCTCCTCTCTGTCCCAGATCCCCCTGTTCCTCTCCTCTCTGTCCCAGATCCCCCCTGTTCCTCTCCTCTCTGTCCCAGATCCCCCTGTTCCTCTCCTCTCTGTCCCAGATCCCCCTGTGCCTCTCCTCTCTGTCCCAGATCCCCCTGTTCCTCTCCTCTCTGTCCCAGATCCCCTGTTCCTCTCCTCTCTGTCCCAGATCCCCCTGTTCCTCTCCTCTCCTCTCTGTCCCAGATCCCCCTGTTCCTCTCTTCTCTGTCCCAGATCCCCCTGTTCCTCTCCTCTCTGTCCCAGATCTCCCTGTTCCTCTCCTCTCTGTCCCAGATCCCCTGTTCCTCTCCTCTCTGTCCCAGATCTCCCTGTTCCTCTCTCTCTGTCCCATATCCCCTGTTCCTCTCCTATCTGTTCCGGATCCCCCTGCTCCTCTCCTCTCTGTCCCAGATCCCCTGTTCCTCTCCTCTCTGTCCCAGATCCCCTGTTCCTCTCCTCTCCTCTCTGTCCCAGATCCCCTGTTCCTCTCCTCTCCTCTCTGTCCAAGATCCCCCTGTTCCTCTCCTCTCTGTCCCATATCCCCTGTTCCTCTCCTCTCTGTCCCAGATCCCCTGTTCCTCTCCTCTCTGTCCAAGATCCCCCTGTTCCTCTCCTCTCTGTCCCAGATCCCCTGCTCCTCTCCTCTCCTCTCTGTCCCAGATCCCCCTGTTCCTCTCCTCTCTGTCCCAGCTCCCCTGTTCCTCTCCTCTCCTCTCTGTCCCAGATCCCCCTGTTCCTCTCCTCCTCTCTGTCCAAGATCCCCCTGTTCCTCTCCTCTCTGTCCCAGATCTCCCTGTTCCTCTCCTCTCTGTCCCAGATCCCCCGTTCCTCTCCTCTCTGTCCCAGATCTCCCTGTTCCTCTCCTCTCTGTCCCAGATCCCCCTGTTCCTCTCCTCTCTGTCCCACATCCCCCGTTCCTCTCCTCTCCTCTCTGTCCCAGATCCCCCTGTACCTCTCCTCTCTGTCCCAGATCCCCCTGTTCCTCTCCTCTCTGTCCCAGATCTCCCTGTTCCTCTCCTCTCTGTCCCAGATCTCCCTGTTCCTCTCCTCTCTGTCCCACATCCCCCGTTCCTCTCCTTTCTGTCCCAGATCCCCCTGTTCCTCTCCTCTCTGTCCCAGATCCCCCTGTTCCTCTCCTCTCTGTCCCAGATCCCCCTGTTCCTCTCCTCTCTGTCCCAGATCCCCTGTTCCTCTCCTCTCTGTCCCAGATCCCCCTGTTCCTCTCCTCTCTGTCCCAGATCTCCCTGTTCTTCTCCTCTCTGTCCCAGATCCCCCTGTTCCTCTCCTCTCTGTCCCAGATCTCCCTGTTCCTCTCCTCTCTGTCCCAGTTCCCCCCTGTTCCTCTCCTCTCTGTCCCAGATCCCCCTGTTCCTCTCCTCTCTGTCCCAGATCCCCCCTGTTCCTCTCCTCTCCTCTCTGTCCCGGGGGAAGAATTAGGTTAATAAGGATTTGCCTAAGGAATATGATTAGCTAAACAGGCCTAGAGATAAAGAACTGCTGCATATGGACTGACCTCTTTACTGCTGGAGCCACAGCTGCAGGAGGAGCATCAGGGTCTGTTGTAGTAATACTATTCATTCTTCTTCTCTGGTTATTAGTTATAGGGGATTTGTGCATAGAAATATAATTACTATAACAGACTTTCAGATAAAGAGCTGCTGCCTATGATCAGAGTAGTCTGACATGGTGGGGTTCCGTTCTATATATTATATTTCTATGCCTGCCAGACCCCTACTGTATGGGGATACAGGAGAGCAGTTGGTCCCAAATCTAAAGCTTCTTTCCATCATAATACAAAGTATTCAGACCCCTTCACCCTTTTCCCTCATTTTGTTACGTTACATCCTTATTCTAAAATGGATTAAATAAAACAATTTGCTCGTCAATTTACACACAATACCCCATAATGACAAAGCGAAAACAGGTTTTTAGAAATATTTACACATTTACAAATAAAACATTTAAAAAATCAATTATTTATATAATTATTCAAACTCTTTGCTATGAGACTCGAAAATGAGGTCAGGTGCATCCCGTGTCCATTGATCATCCTAAGAAATGTTTCTACAACTTGATTGGAGTCCACCTGTGGTAAATTGTATTGATTGGACATGATTTGGAAAGGCACACACCTGTATATAGAAGGTCCCACAGTTGACAGTGCATGTCAGAGCAAAAATACAAGCCATGAGGTCAAAGGAATTGTCCGTAGAGTTTCGAGACAGGATTGTGTCGAGGCACACATCTGGGGAAGGTACCAAAACATTTCTGCAGCATTGAAGGTCCCCCAAAACACATTGGCCTCCATCATTCTTAAATGGAAGAAGTTTGGAGCCACGAAGACTCTTCCTAGAGCTGGCCGCCCGGCCAAACTGAGCTATTGGGGGAGAAGGGCCTTTGTCGGGAAGTGACCAAGAACCTGATGGTCATTCTGACAGAGCTCCAGAGATCCTCTGTGGGGATGGGAGAACCTTCCAGAAGGACAACCATCTCTGCAGCACAGGCCTTTATGGTAGAGTGGCCAGACAGAAGTCCCTCCTCAGTAAAAGGCACATGACAGCCCGCTTGGAGTTTGCCAAAAGGCACCTAAAGACTCTCAGACCATGAGAAACAATATCTCTGGTCTCCAGAGCGATCAGGACCTCAGACTGGAGTGAAGGTTCACCTCCCAACAGGACAACGACCCTAAGCACACACCCAAGATAACACAGGAGTGGCTTCAGGACAAGTCTCTGAATGTCCCTGAGTGGCCCAGCCAGAGCCTGGACATGAACCTGATCGAACATCTCTGGAGAGACCTGAAAATAGCTGTGCAGCAGCACTCTCCATCCAACCTGACAGAGCTTGAGAGGATCTACAGAGAAGAATGGGAGAAACTCCCCAAATACAGGTGTGCCAAGCTTGTAGCGTCAAACCCAAGAAGACCCGACGCTGTAATCGCTGACAAAGGTGCTTCAACAAAAGTACAGAGTAAAGAGTGTGAATACTTATGTAAATTTGATTATTATTATTATTTTTTTAATCAATTTGCTAAAATTCTAAAAACCTGTTTTTTCTTTGTCATTATGGGGTATTGTGATGTCATTATGGGGTATTGTGATGTCATTATGGGGTATTGTGATGTCATTATGGGGTATTGTGATGTCATTATGGGGTATTGTGATGTCATTATGGGGTATTGTGATGTCATTATGGGGTATTGTGATTAGAGGTCGACCGATTAATCTGAATGGCCGGTTAATTAGAGCCGATATCAAGTTTTCATAACAATCGGAAATCGGTATTTTTGGACACCGATTTGGACGATTGTTTTTTACACCTTTATTTAATCTTTATTTAACTAGGCAAGTCAGTTAAGAACACATTCTTATTTTCAATGATGGCCTAGGAACAGTGGGTTAACTGCCTCTTTCAGGGACAGAACGACAGATTATCACCTTGTCAGCTCGGGGGATCCAATCTTGCAACGTCACAGTTAACTAGTCCAAAGCTATAACCACCTGGCTCTCGTTGCACTCCACAAGGAGACTGCCTGTTACGCGAATGCAGTAAGCCATGGTAAATTGCTAGCTAGCATTAAATTATCTTATAAAAAAACAATCAATCAATCATAATCACTAGTTAACTACACATGGTTGATGATATTACTAGTTTATCTAGCGTGTCCTGCGTTGCATATAATCTGACTGAGCATACAAGCATACAAGTATCTGACTGAGGGGTGGTAGGCAGCAGCAGGCTCGTAAGCATTCATTCAAACAGCACTTTCGTGCGTTTTGCCAGCAGCTCTTCGCTGTGCGTCAAGCATTGCGCTGTTTATGACTTCAAGCCCATCAACTCCCGAGACGAGGTTGGTGTAACTGAAGTGAAATGGCTTGCTAGTTAGCGGGGTGCGCGCTAATAGTGTTTCAAACGTCACTCGCTCTGAGACTTGTAGTAGTTGTTCCCCTTGCTCTGCTTGGGTAACGCTGCTTCGAGGGTGGCTGTTGTCGTTGTGTTCCCGTTCCTATTTAAACCGAATTGAACATGTTTCATTATTTACTTGAGGCTAAATTGATTTTATTGATGTATTATATTAAGTTAAAATAAGTGTTCATTCAGTATTGTTGTAATTGTCATTATTACAAATAAAATAAAATCTGCCGATTAATCTGTATCGTTTTTTTTGGTCCTCCAATAATCGGTATCGGCGTTGAAAAATCATAATCGGTCGACCTCTAATCTCTAGCACTTATGGGGTAGTGTGATGTCATTATGGGGTAGTGTGATGTCATGGGGTAGTGTGATGTCATTATGGGGGTAGTGTGATGTCATTATGGGGTAGTGTGATGTCATTATGGGGTAGTGTGATGTCATTATGGGGTAGTGTGATGTCATTAAGGGGTAGTGTGATGTCATTATGGGGTAGTGTGATGTCATTAAGGGGTAGTGTGATGTCATTAAGGGGTAGTGTGATGTCATTATGGGGTAGTGTGTGTAGATTTGGGGATGGGGGGGGGGCAATGTAATCAATTTTAAAATAAGGCTGTAAAGTAACAAAATGTGTAAAAAGTCAAGGGGTCTGAATACTTTCCCAATGCACTGTATTTCCACCTTACAGATCTGCAAATCTCCAACCAGACATGTAGGGATCGTACTGGGATCGTACTGGGATCGTCCCTGCGAGGTGCTCGGTCCAACCAGACACGTAGGGATCGTACTGGGATCGTACTGGGATCGTACTGGGATCGTCCCTGCGAGGTGCTCGGTCCAACCAGACACGTAGGGATCGTACTGGGATCGTACTGGGATCGTACTGGGATCGTACTGGGATCGTCCCTGCGAGGTGGTTGGTCCCCCATAGAAATAGAATTACTAGAATGGGAATCCCCATTCATTTGCCGTGGTCTGAGGGCTTTGTTGTTCTTCTTCTTCTTCTCTCTTCCCAACTCTAGTAGTTATATGTCTATGTGTTCTTGTACCATTAGATGAGTGGACAGTACTGGGTTTAAGGGATCGGGACATTCTGAGGAGGTTGAAATAAGACCGATGGTAACGAAGGACACGAAGGACACGAAGGAGATGCAGATCGGTCAGGACTGATCACACGTCCTAATATGAATGAGTCCAGAACGTTACCAAGACAAGAGCGTTGTGATGTAGCAGATGCTTTCACTCCAATTATATTCTGATCTATTCAATTATATTCTATTTAATTATATTATAATCTATTAAATTACATTATAATCTATTCAATTACATTCTAATCTATTCAATTACATTCTAATCTATTCAATTACATTCTAATCTATTAAATTACATTCTAATCTATTCAATTACATTCTAATCTATTAAATTACATTCTAATCTATTAAATTACATTCTAATCTATTCAATTACATTCTAATCTATTAAATTACATTCTAATCTATTCAATTACATTCTAATCTATTCAATTACATTCTAATCTATTCAATTACATTCTAATCTATTAAATTACATTCTAATCTATTCAATTACATTCTAATCTATTCAATGACATTCTAATCTATTAAATTACATTCTAATCTATTCAATTACATTCTAATCTATTCAATTACATTCTAATCTATTCAATTACATTCTAATCTATTCAATTACATTCTAATCTATTCAATTACATTCTAATCTATTCAATTATATTAAATTATGTTGTAAGTAACCATTTGTTCTTAATTGACCTGCCTGGGAAAATAAGGGTAAAATATACCTTTCTATTTAAAAAATATTATACTCTTAACTATTGTAATCTGTTGAAATGAGTGTTGACTTAAGCCTAACCTCAATGGAGCCATGCCAAAGTGTCCAAGCATTATTGGGCGGAAATGATCTCCCAACAGCAATGTGCTGAAGAGGCTATTGACTGACAAATGAACTTGTCTCCTTTTCTTTTTAGAACAGAACTGTAATCCTGTCGTAAGTAGAGAAATCCCTTCTCCCTCCACAGCTCCTGTTCGGACGACTGAGCTGTTCTGCTTACTGTAAGACCGAGTGACAATTACAAGACAGATTGTTTTTCTGGGCCCAGATGAGTGTTGATCTTGGATCGGTTTTGCCTTTTATATCCTATATCACAGCATTATATGGATGGGGGGGACCTGATGCTAGATCAGCACTCATACTCTGAGATGCTTCAAGAAATACTGCAAGACTTAGACAATTAGAAGAAGGATCGTTTCTCTGCTGAGGTCAACAAGGTGAATGGCAAAGCTTCACAGGACAGGATGGGAAGATGACCCATAAAGCGTCTCAGAGTAAGAGTGTTGATCTAGGATCAGGGCCCCAACTGTTTCCATATAATCTTTTTCATTCTGATCTAAAAGGCTAAACAGATTCTAGATCAGCACTTATATTTTGAAACGCATTGATTGAAATGGATGGAAAAACACAAGAACACCCAGAAAGAATAGAGTATGAATTAGAATGTTAATTCATTAATTAGAATTAGAATATTAATTCATTAATTAGAATTAGAATGTTAATTCATTAATTAGAATTAGAATGTTAATTCATGAATTAGAATTAGAATGTTAATTCATTAATTATAATTAGAATGTTAATTCATTAATTAGAATTAGAATGTTAATTCATTAATTAGAATTAGAATGTTTCATGAAGATGAGAGGAAAGGCAGCATTCCAAATAACACCCTATTCCCTATATATAGTGCACTAGTTTTGACCAAGGCCCTATTCCCTATATATAGTGCACTAGTTTTGACCAAGGCCCTATTCCCTATATATAGTGCACTAGTTTTGACCAAGGCCCTATTCCCTATATATATAGTGCACTAGTTTTGACCAAGGCCCTATTCCCTATATATAGTGCACTAGTTTTGACCAAGGCCCTTTCCCTATATATAGTGCACTAGTTTTGACCAAGGCCCTATTCCCTATATATAGTGCACTAGTTTTGACCAAGGCCCTATTCCCTATATATAGTGCACTAGTTTTGACCAAGGCCCTATTCCCTATATATAGTGCACTAGTTTTGACCAAGGCCCTATTCCCTATATATAGTGCACTAGTTTTGACCAAGGCCCTATTCCCTATATATAGTGCACTAGTTTTGACCAAGGCCCTATTCCAAGGCCCTATTCCCTATAGTGCACTAGTTTTGACCAAGGCCCTATTCCCTATATATAGTGCACTAGTTTTGACCAAGGCCCTATTCCCTATATATAGTGCACTAGTTTTGACCAAGGCCCTATTCCCTATATATAGTGCACTAGTTTTGACCAAGACCCTATTCCCTATATATAGTGCACTAGTCCCTCGGCTGCAATTCAGTTTAAAATGGAATGTATAAATAAAGAAAAACAGGAAAATACATTTTGTTCATGTTTGAAATGTTTATTAATTACCTACATTACTGTAGAGGGAGTTATTGGGGATTCAACACGTCACTATGCAATTAGTTAGGATAATGAAAGTGTATGAGAAAGTAGTAGCAATAGCAGAACTGTCAGTGAATTTAAAGAAGCATGACATCACAGAGGAGCAGAAGCATGAAGCTACAGAGGCGTAAACATAACAATGAGTCTCCTATAATGCATTGAACAAACACACTCAATTTGGAAAGCTTTATAATGTATTTATCTTTAAATGCAATAACCTGTCACCAACGCCCCGAGCGCACGAATTAATGCACGCACATACACACACGCGTACGCTGGAAGGCAGGCAAACACAGGGCATGCAGAGTTTACCTATAGCCTACAGCATATTGACTAGTGCTGGAGTTGTTGTAGCCTAATGATTGCAACATGGTGCAGAGAGAGAGAGAGAGAGGGCAGGCTGGCTACGCGGTAGATTGTCACTGGACTTGCTTCTGAAATATATATCACAGCGAAACACAAAATGCTAATCTTGCAGATTGAGTCTGCTCGACCTACAGTAGCTACCATATAACGATTCTCTCTGGTTTCTTCTCCGCCCATAACCCCTCTTATTATAAAAGGATGTGCCGGAGATGACAGCTTGGCGCGTGGCGCCCCCGCTATAGAAGAATGCCCCTGATCAGACCATCAACCTGGCTGGCTGGCGGCATCCCATAATGATCCTGAATCATCCGCTGCAGCAGGCAGAAAGAGCACTAAATCATATTCATACTCACCACAACGATTTCCTGGGAGGAAGATGATGTTCTTTGTTGTAGGAGGTCACCCCCAGAGCCAGCTGCATAACAGTAATATATTTCTGGTAATTCACCATGGTATTGTCCACCGCTACTATGAATCCAACCCAAAGAAAAGCACAGGTAATCATATAGTAGTAGTAGTAGTTTATTCCCTGGCAGCGTCTGCCTTTACTGCGTCTTCCTTGTTCAGCAGCATCTCAACGCCATTTCCAGTAGCGGTGAAGGACTGACAGGGGAAACACTCCCCGAGGAACTGAGAGAAAGGTGCCATACCGCGACTAAGAGCCATGTCTAGAATGACAGTAACCAAGACGACTCTCATCTTATCCTATTAGCACTCCGAATAGATCGCCCAATCCATTCGAATTTTTTATATTTTTTTAAAGTCAAGATTTAAACATCATTTTATATTCTCCTTTTCCTTTTTTACCTTTCTCACTTTGCTGTAAAACAGTCTGTGAATAACGGTCAGTGCTGCGGCGTTGGTTCAAGCGTCTGATCGATCGTGAGGTAGTGGGGAGTGTGTAGTCAGAGGCACAGGGAGAGCGAGTGGGAGAAAGAGAGGGAATGAGGGAGGTGGGTGGGTTTGAGGATGTTCTCTTGTCGCATCTACTTATGGGGTCAAACATCGGAGATACTTTAAACCTTTCCTTTCCATAAAGCTAAAACATCTCTCATTGAATTCTTCCCTCGTCGTGGATTTGATGACTTTCCATGTAAGTAGTAGTCTTAACAAGATTACAATTTCGTGGGATTTGCAATCATTTGTGGTCACATAGGCAAACCAGTCATAAGAAGCCTACTTGTCAGTGCAGCACCTGCACTAAGCCAACCTGCACTAAGCCAACCTGCACTAAGCCCACCTGTACTAAGCCAACCTGCACTAAGCCAACCTGCACTAAGCTAACCTGCACTAAGCCAACCTGCACTAAGCCAACCTGCACTAAACCAACCAGCCCATCTTCAACATCTATCTTCTCTTGGTCCCTCCAAAGCCTGTTTCAGCACCACTGAAAGTGAACAGAGACACAATCGGTATTCCGGGTCTGTTTCAGCACCACTGGACAGAGGACAGCGACACAATCGGTATTCCGGGTCTGTTTCAGCACCACTGGACAGGGGACAGAGACACAATCGGTATTCCGGCTCTGTTTCAGCACCACTGGACAGAGGACAGCGACACAATCGGTATTCCGGGTCTGTTTCAGCACCACTGGACAGGGGACAGAGACACAATCGGTATTCCGGCTCTGTTTCAGCACCACTGGACAAGGGACAGAGACACAATCGGTATTCCGGCTCTGTTTCAGCACCACTGGACAGAGGACAGCGACACAATCGGTATTCCGGGTCTGTTTCAGCACCACTGAAAGTGAACAGAGACACAATCGGTATTCCGGGTCTGTTTCAGCACCCCTGGACAGAGGACAGCGACACAATCGGTATTCCGGGTCTGTTTCAGCACCACTGGACAGAGGACAGCGACACAATCGGTATTCCGGGTCTGTTTCAGCACCACTGGACAGAGGACAGAGACACAATCGGTATTCCGGGTCTGTTTCAACACCACTGGACAGAGGACAGCGACACAATCGGTATTCCGGGTCTGTTTCAGCACCACTGGACAGAGGACAGAGACACAATCGGTATTCCGGGTCTGTTTCAGCACCACTGGACAGAGGACAGCGACCATCTCAGGTGGAGGCAGCTAGATGACTTGCCACTGGGAGAGTCCCTATGGATAGACCCATGACTATGTATTTACTTATTTAAATATATGGCTTTGGGAAGAACTAACAAGTGGTTTTTGTTTTCTTCTACTACTTTACGTAAAGGCTCAGCTTTCACAGCAGGAGCGCAACTTTCACTGGGGACTATGAAATAACACACATGGAATCGTGTAGTAATGAAAAAAGTGTTAAACAAATCAAAATATAGTTTAGATTTTAGAGTCTTCAAAGTGGCCACCTTTTGCCTTGATGACAGCTTTGCACACTATTGACATTCTCTCAACCAGCTTCACCTGGAATGCTTTTCCAACAGTCTTGAAGGAATAACCCACATATGCTGAGCACTTGTTGGCTGCTTTTCCTTCACTCTGCGGTCCAACTCATCCCAAACCATCTCAATTGGGTGGAGGTCGGGTGATTGTGGAGGCCAGGTCATCTGATGCAGCGCTCCATCACTCTCCTTCTTAGTCAAATTGCCCTTCCACAGCCTGGAGGTGTGTTGGGTCATTGTCCTGTTGAAAAACAAATGATAGTCCCACTAAGCGCAAACCAGATGGGATGGTATATCGCGGCAGAATGCTGTGGGAGCCATGCTGGTTAAGTGTGCCTTGAAATCTAAATAAATCACCTACAGTGTCACCAGCAAAGCACCACCACACCTCCTCCTCCATGCTTCACGGTGGGAACCACACATGCGGAGATCATCCGTTCAGCTACTCTGCGTCTCACAAAGACACGGTGGTTGGAACCAAACATCTCAAATTTGAACTCATCAGACCAAAGGACAGATTTCCACCAGTTTAATGTCCATTGCTCATGTTTCTTGGCTCAAGCAAGTCTCTTATTATCATTGGTGTCCTTTAGTAGTGGTTTCTTTGCAGCAATTTGACCATGAAGACCTGATTCACACAGTCCCCTCTGAACAGTTGATGTTTATTTATTTGGGCTGCAATCTGAGGCTGGTAACTCTAATGAACTTATCCTCTGCAGCAGAGGTAACTCTGGGTCTTCCTTTCCTGTGGCGGTCCTCATGAGAGCCAGTTTCATCATAGCGCTTGATGTTTTTGTGACTGCAACTGAAGAAACTTTCAAAGTTCTTCAACTTTCCGGATTGACTTACCTTCATGTCTTAATTAATGATGGACTGTCATTTCTCTTTGCATTCCAGGTGACTACCTCACAAAGCTGGTTGAGCGAATACCAAAAGTGTGCAAAGTTGTCATCAAGGCAAAGAGTGGCTACTTGGAAGAATCTAAAATCTAAAATATATTTTGATTTGTTGAACACTTTTTTGGTTACTACATGATTCCATATGTGTTATTTCATAGTTTTGATGTCTTCGCTATTATTCTTCAATGTAGAAAATAGTAAAAATAAAGAAAAACCCTGGAATGAGTAGGTGTGTCCAATATTTTGACTGGTACTGTATGTTATGTCAATTAGACTATGGAGTAGCTACACAGCATTAGACTATGGAGTAGCTACAGAACATTAGACTATGGAGTAGCTACAGAACATTAGACTATGGAGTAGCTACAGAGCATTAGACTATGGAGTAGCTACAGAACATTAGACTATGGAGTAGCTACACAGCATTAGACTATGGAGTAGCTACAGAACATTAGACTATGGAGTAGCTACAGAGCATTAGACTATGGAGTAGCTACAGAGCATTAGACTATGGAGTAGCTACACAGCATTAGACTATGGAGTAGCTACAGAACATTAGACTATGGAGTAGCTACAGAGCATTAGACTATGGAGACTAGCTACAGAGCATTAGACATTAGACTGGAGTAGCTACAGAGCATTAGACTATGGAGTAGCTACAGAACATTAGACTATGGAGTAGCTACAGAACATTAGACTATGGAGTAGCTATAGAACATTAGACTATGGAGTAGCTACAGAGCATTAGACTATGGAGTAGCTACAGAACATTAGACTATGGAGTAGCTACAGAGCATTAGACTATGGAGTAGCTACAGAACATTAGACTATGGAGAACATTAGCTATGGAGTAGCAGAGCATTAGACTATGGAGTAGCTACAGAGCATTAGACTATGGAGTAGCTACAGAGCATTAGACTATGGAGTAGCTACAGAGCATTAGACTATGGAGTAGCTATAGAACATTAGACTATGGAGTAGCTACAGAGCATTAGACTATGGAGTAGCTACAGAGCATTAGACTATGGAGTAGCTACAGAGCATTAGACTATGGAGTAGCTACACAGCATTAGACTATGGAGTAGCTACAGAACATTAGACTATGGAGTAGCTACAGAGCATTAGACTATGGAGTAGCTACAGAGCATTAGACTATGGAGTAGCTACAGAGCATTAGACTATGGAGTAGCTACAGAACATTAGACTATGGAGTAGCTACAGAACATTAGACTATGGAGTAGCTATAGAACATTAGACTATGGAGTAGCTACAGAGCATTAGACTATGGAGTAGCTACAGAACATTAGACTATGGAGTAGCTACAGAACATTAGACTATGGAGTAGCTACAGAGCATTAGACTATGGAGTAGCTACAGAACATTAGACTATGGAGTAGCTACAGAGCATTAGACTATGGAGTAGCTACACAGCATTAGACTATGGAGTAGCTACAGAGCATTAGACTATGGAGTAGCTACAGAGCATTAGACTATGGAGTAGCTATAGAACATTAGACTATGGAGTAGCTACAGAGCATTAGACTATGGAGTAGCTACAGAGCATTAGACTATGGAGTAGCTATAGAACATTAGACTATGGAGTAGCTACAGAGCATTAGACTATGGAGTAGCTACACAGCATTAGACTATGGAGTAGCTACAGAGCATTAGACTATGGAGTAGCTACAGAACATTAGACTATGGAGTAGCAACAGAGCATTAGACTATGGAGTAGCTACAGAGCATTGAGCTAATTTGGGAATTAGTCAACCAATGTTATTCAAGGATCTGGATCTTATTACCTTTTAAATAGTTGGTTAAGGACACAGAAAAACTGTGCTCTCTCATAAATGTAGATGAACAGTTATTTATCTCAGACCTGGCAAGCCGTCTCAAGTTAAAATCATCCCTGTCAAAGGTTCCAAGCCCTTTCTAGAGATTCCATTTCTATCAGTGTCCCTCTATTGTGAGGTGAACCGAGAAGGAAGTGGCATTTGAAGGACATCGTATTTTTATAAACTCAGCAGCCATCAACAATATAACGACAGACATGGCTGAAAGATTTGTTTGGCAATTTGTTAGCAAATTTTCCAGAAATGTCAATATTGTCCTAATATGTTCTTCTTCTCCTTCCTCTTCTACTTCTTCTTCTTCTTCTTCTTCTCCTTCGTCTTCTTCTTCCCCTTTCTTCTTCATCTCCTTCTTCTTCTCCTTCGTCTTCTTCTTCTTCTTCTCCTTCTTCTTCTCCTTCTTCTTCTTCTTCTCCTCCTTCTTCTCCTCCTTCGTCTTCTTCTTCATATCCTTCTTCTTCTTCTCCTTCTTCTTCTTCTTCTTCTTCTTCATCTCCTTCTTCTTCTTCTCCTTCGTCTTCTCCTTCGTCTTCTTCTTCATCTTCTTTTCCTTCGTCTTCTTCTTCATCCAGGTCACCAGTGGCACCAGGACCTCAAGCCTCCAGGACATTTAAGGAAGCTGAACACACAGCAGCCACTGATTGAATCCCAAATGGCACCCTGTCCCCTATATAGTGCACTACTTTAGACCAGAGCCCCATAGAACCCTATTCCCTATATAGTGCACTACTTTAGACCAGAGCCCTATAGAACCCTGTCCCCTATATAGTGCACTACTTTAGACCAGGGCCGACAGCCAAATTACTTGGAATGTCAGTGCATATTATGAGTGTTTTTCCTTCGGAGCAGAGAAATATTAATTCCTATTATCACATTGGCATTAGCATTAGATGGTGTTGCCTGGAATGACGCGTCTGTGACAGTAGGAAGAAATGACATCACTAGTGTAGGGAGCCAACTGGCTGCATTTCATTCCAAGAAGATGTCCCCTCCCCTATTCCCTTGTTCACTCCCCATGTTCATCAGATCTGTGAAAGCTGGATAGATGTAGGCAACACTGTTGCTCCATGTAGTTTATGTTGAATGACCTCTGGTCTAAAGTAGTGCACTATATAGGGAATAGGGTTCTATGGGGCTCTGGTCTAAAGTAGTGCACTATATAGGGAATAGGGTGTCATTTTGGACGGACCTACTCTCTCTGATGTCCCTGCTTACCAGGGATGCCAATTGAATATGCCACTGATGTTTAATCAGCCGTTACTAGGTTCTATAGGGCTCTGGTCTAAAGTAGTGCACTATATATAGGGAATAGGGTTCTATAGGGCTCTGGTCTAAAGTAGTGCACTATATAGGGAATAGGGTTCTATAGGGCTCTGGTCTAAAGTAGTGCACTATATAGGGAATAGGGTTCTATAGGGCTCTGGTCTACAGCCGTTACTAGGTACTATAGGGCTCTGGTCTACAGCCGTTACTAGGTACTATAGGGCTCTGGTCTACAGCCGTTACTAGGGCTCTGGTCTACAGCCGTTACTAGGTACTATAGGGCTCGTTACTAGGTTCTATAGGGCTCTGGTCTACAGCCGTTACTAGGTTCTATAGGGCTCTGGTCTACAGCCGTTACTAGGTACTATAGGGCTCTGGTCTACAGCCGTTACTAGGTTCTATAGGGCTCTGGTCTACAGCCGTTACTAGGTTCTATAGGGCTCTGGTCTACAGCCGTTACTAGGTACTATAGGGCTCTGGTCTACAGCCGTTACTAGGTTCTATAGGGCTCTGGTCTACAGCCGTTACTAGGTTCTATAGGGCTCTGGTCTACAGCCGTTACTAGGTTCTATAGGGCTCTGGTCTACAGCCGTACTAGGTTCTATAGGGCTACTATAGGGGGCTCTGGTCTACAGCCGTTACTAGGTTATAGGGCTCTGGTCTACAGGTTACTAGGTAGGGCTCTGGTCTACAGCCGTTACTAGGTACTATAGGGCTCTGGTCTACAGCCGTTACTAAGTACTATAGGGCTCTGGTCTACAGCCGTTACTAAGTACTATAGGGCTCTGGTCTACAGCCGTTACTAGGTACTATCCACTCACCTAGGTATGTTGTTTTGTTGCATCAACGGTACATTCTACTAAAGAGACGTTTCAGAGGATTGAAAACAATGTTGTTATTTTTTTTAAACCTTCACATTCTGGACTCGATGTGTCAATGTATGGCTCATACATACATAATAACCTATCTGCAGTCCTCTCCCAGCGGAGAAAGGCACAGAGTATTTTACATTATAACCTGGTATCATTTAGTACACGAGATCCGCGCTCGTTCATGTCATTTAGCCTAGTGTGGCTGCATGAGATAACTACGTAATGGATCATCGACCAGGGGATCTATGGTTTCTATGGAAAGCAATGAACGACGCCTTAGCATGTACATAATTTTCCTTTTATACGACCTGCTGGGTCTAATCCTGGATACCGATTGGTTTAAAGCGCATTCCAGCTGCTGTCGATTCCACAAGTTACCGCCGTCTAAAACTATGACGTTGAAATGCCTATTTACTCCGTTCCTCCTCACTGTGCAATCCATTGTCTCATCAACCCAAACAAGTTATACACAACAAAAAGCATCTAGACATTATCCCACATTTATTTCAGACTAGCAATTGTTTTTTTCAATAGTGGACTACTAGCTACTAGCTTTTCTCAGCCAGTTGAAATCATGAATCAGCTGGCCAAAATGTTTATGGATATATACAAAGAAATGTCCACAAAAAAACAAGAATCCTAAAACGAAACGAAGTGCAGCTAGCTCTTCTGAACGACATTGTCCTGAAAAGTGAGCCTCATTTTCTATGCCAGGTCGAAATCGCGCTTCATGTTATTGTTATGGATATTATATTGTATTATAATATTATTATTAATATTTTCGTAAACCGTCTCCCCCCCCCCTATCCTCCTAACACCAGCTTCTCGATCATTATCACTTAAATATATAACGTAAGATATAATATGATCACGGTAGATTTCAATGGCTATAGTTTATTCTTACATGTTTTAATGTTTGAGCTGCCTTTTGAAAGCAAAAGTCGAATTGAAAACATTATATATAATAATAGTAAGAGTTATTTCCCGGACTGGAGGGACATTATAGTTAATCCTCTCCTTAAAATAGAAAATATATTTATTTGGTTACCAAGGCAACTACTGTAGCTGTATAGTACATTTGCGAGATACTTCAGTGGATGTTGAATACGTTTCTACTTGCAAATGAACACATATCGGGCAGTAAATGTGTTAAATTATAGCCATGGTATAAAAAAAAAGGGATAATCAATCGGGACTCTTATACGTTTTCTGGAAATTAGTGCAACTTTCTGGATGGTTATTCCGACTCCACTAGCGCGTCGTGTGACACAGCTAATAATATAAATCGTCCCCGTTAAATTTCCCCTTTAATTATTTTAATAACAGAGAAAATACATGGAATACATCGATCAAATCCATGCCTCATAAGTTAGAAAACATTAGTTGTATCTAGTAGACGTCGTTGGTAGTTTCTTTTCTCTCTTTCATCAAGGATACATTTTTTTTCTGGAAAACCAAGCAGAAAATAATGAGCGCCAATGCTTTGACCATTTTAGCCAGACAAAATAGGGCTGCATGCGAAGACAATAGTCAAATCTATCAGAAACACTACATGTTCACAAGCCGTATCTCCTACTGGTGTATATAGATTGCGCAATAAACTAGGTTTTTACCCGGTGCGAATCATGGCACAACAAACGTTGATACGCTAGAGAAATGTACACCGCAAACTTTAACCCACTTCTTAGATGAGATAATATCTCCCTACTTTTCTGTTGTATCAAACATCCATCCAAAATCAAAACATTTCCATGCCATTTGTCCATATAGATGTTCACACAGACATTCTATGATATGTGGCACATAATCCAACAATGCAGTTGATTGCCAGCTATCGTCATTCATCACGTATACTGTATACTATAGCCTAATCATTACATGCCTTTTCAAGGAGTAGAACATTTGATGCAAACCCTAATTGCTTCTGTTAGTCAAATGTAAACAATTAAATAAAATATACAATGAAAAAGTTACGACTTATATGAGTAAGATGTCACTTTTTCATTGTATATTTTATTTAATTGTTTACATTTGAGTCATTTAGCAGATCCTCTTATTCAGAGCGACTAACAGAAGCAATTAGGGTTAAGTGCCTTGTTCAAGGGCACATCCCCTGCCCGCTCTCTCCCTCTCCTCTCTCTCCTCCTCTCCTTTCTCCCCTCCCCTCCACTCTACTCTCCTCTCTCCACTCTACTCTCCTCTCTCCCCTCTACTCTCCTCTCTACCCTCTACTCCCTCTCCACTCTCCTTCTCCCTCCCTCCTCCACTCTACTCTCCCCTCCTCCACTCTCTCCCCTCTACTCTCCTCCTCTCCCTCTACCCTCTACTCTCCTTTCTCCCTCCCCTCCCTCCACTCTACCCTCTCTCTCCTCTCTACTCTCCTCTCTACCCTCTACTCCCCCTCCTCTCTCCCCTCTCCACTCTACTCTCCCCTCTCCCTCTACTCTCCTCTCTACCCACTACTCTCCTCTCTCCCCTCTCCTCTCCTCTCCACTCTACTCCTCTCTCCTCTCTCCACTCTCTCTCTCCTCCTCTCCTCTCTCCCCTCTCTTCCACTCTCCTCTCTCTCTCCTCCACTCTCCTCTCTCCTCCCTCCACTCTCTCCTCTCTCTACCTCTCTCTCTCCTCTCTCTCCACTCTACTCTCTCTCCTACTCTCCTCTCTCCCTCCACTCTCTCCCTCTCTCCTCTCCTCTTCTCCACTCTCTCTCCTCTCTCTCTCCTCTCTCTCTCTCTCCTCTCCTCTCTCCTCTCTCCTCCCTCTCCTCTCCTCTCTCCTCTCCTCTCCTCCTCCCCTCCTATCCTATCCTCTCTACTCCCATCTCCTCTCCCTTCTCCTCTTTATCTCCCCCTCTCTCTGTCCCTCCTCTCCTCACCCCTCTCCCCTCTCCCTCCCCCTCCCTCCTCTCTCTCTCTCCTCCCCTCTCCTCTCTCCCTATCCTCTCCTTCCTCCGCCCCTCTTTCCTCCTCCACACCTCACCTCTCACTCACACACATCACACACACACACACACACACACACACACACACACACACACACACACACACACACACACACACACACACACACACACACACACACAATACATCCTCAGCAGAATTAACAACACACTATGAAGGACTGCTTCCCTCCATGGAAACAGGACAGACAGTACTTCCCTTTTCCCTGTGTCCTCACACACACACACACACACACACACACACACACACACACACACACACACACACACACACACACACACACACACACACACACACACACACACACACACACACACACAGAACTGCTATGTCCTTATTCCCTCAGACTCTTTTCCTGTCCACTGTCTTCTGCTCAACAGAAACCCTCAGAACTGGTGTGGAAGACTTAGAATTTGTGTCCCAAATGACACCCTATTCCCCCCGTGGGCCCCGGTCAGAAAGTGTGCACTATATAGTAACTAGGGCCCCATTTGGGACACAGGCGGAGACTCAGTCCCGGAAGACAGAGACTGGACCTGAGCCCTGCAAACCACAACAGGCCTTGTGTCTCAAACGGAACCCTATCCCCTATGTAATGCACTACCCACAGGGGTTCCGGTCAAAAGAAGTGCACTATGTAGGGAATAGGGTGCCATTTGGGACATAACCCATTACTGCTGAAAGGACATGATGTGATTTATTACTTTTGCACCAAACAGTGAGAGAAGTTCACACAGAGAGAGGTTCACAGAGAGAGAGAAGTTCACACAGAGAGGTTCACAGAGAGAGTTCTCTCCACTGCACCAAACAGAGAGAGGTTCACAGAGAGAGTTCTCTCCACTGCACCAAACAGAGAGAGGTTCACAGAGAGAGTTCCCTCCACTGCACCAAACAGAGAGAGGTTCACAGAGAGAGGTTCACAGAGAGAGTTCTCTCCACTGCACCAAACAGAGAGAGGTTCACAGAGAGAGGTTCACAGAGAGAGTTCCCTCCACTGCACCAAACAGAGAGAGGTTCACAGAGAGAGTTCCCTCCACTGCACCAAACAGAGAGAAGTTCACAGAGATAGTTCCCTCCACTGCACCAAACAGAGAGAGAGGTTCACAGAGAGAGTTCCCTCCACTGCACCAAACAGAGAGAGAGGTTCACAGAGAGAGAAGTTCACACAGAGAGAGGTTCACAGAGAGAGAGGTTCACACAGAGAGAGGTTCACAGAGAGAGGTTCACAGAGAGAGTTCCCTCCACTGCACCAAACAGAGAGAGGTTCACAGAGAGAGTTCTCTCCACTGCACCAAACAGAGAGAGGTTCACAGAGAGAGTTCCCTCCACTGCACCAAACAGAGAGAGAGAAGTTCACACAGAGAGAGAGAAGTTCACAGAGAGAGAGAGAAGTTCACAGAGAGAGTTCCCTCCACTGCACCAAACAGAGAGAGAGAAGTTCACACAGAGAGAGGTTCAAAGAGAGAGTCCTCTCCACTGCACCAAGAGAGCATAGAGGGGGCAATACTCACACACTGAATGCACTATAAGCAAGCGGACACACACACACACACACACACACACACACACACACACACACACACACACACACACACACACACACACACACACACACACACACACACACACACACACACACAGTGACTCTCTCTCTCACCCCAAACACTTTCTCTCACCCCCCACACTCTCTCTCACCCCCTCTCTCTACCCCCCCCACACTCTCTCTCACCCCACTCTCTTTGTCACACCTCATTGCTGTCGCATTTGCTCTATGTGTGTGCTGTGAGGTGAGTCATCATCAGAGAAGCAGCATACCCTAGAAGCTTCACACACACACACACACACACACACACACACACACGCACACACACACGCACACACACACACACACACACACACACACACACACACACACACACACACACACACACACACACACACACACACACACTGAGCTCCAGCTAATCTCTCCTTTTGTCTCTCCTTTTCAAGTGAAAAGCTCTAGCTGTGTGTGTGTGGGGGGGGGGGCATCCCCATAGGGGGCCCAGAAAGGTTCCCAATCTCCCAACCTCATAACTAGCTACCAATAGTCAATTTCAGGCTTTCAATCAAGTTTGAGTAGCAAACTATTTTATCTGGCCTGCTGCCATGGTTGGTCTGTTTTTAGAAAAACAAACAAAACAAACAATAACTAAATGCATTGAATAAGACTCACAGTCCTTTCGATCTTCAATAAACCTTTTAGTAGAGCATTTCATAATATTTACTTTCTTTATATTAAAAATAAGCACCGGTTAGGATACAGATAGAGATATATGCTTAGACATGCAGAAAAAGGATAATGATAATGATGATGATACTAAGGATTATGGGAAAAGCTTGCCTGGCTGCACAAACTCCTTGCTCCAGCCAATTGCTACGCCACACCCACAGAGTTTCTACTCCACAACGACTCTAGGAATCGAGGTACCTCCCCAACAATTTCTAGAACGGAAAAACATTCTAACCATTCTGATTGGTCCCAGAAACCGATAGTTTGGGAAAGAGCCAGAACCACACGTGGGTAACACACGGCTTTGATACTTTGATTGGTTAGAGATGATCCAATCGCGGATGACTTTGTTTTGTACAACCCCCACATATTTTGACGTCAACAGAAACGACTTCAGTGACGTCAGTCTCAGACTGAAGTCTGTTGTGAACATGGACCAGGGGAAGAATTCAGTTGGAGTGTCACGCCCTGACCTTAGAGAGCCTTTTTATGTCTCTATTTGGTATGGTCAGGGTCTGATTTGGGTGGGCATTCTATGTTCTAATTTCTATGTTTTGTATTGCTATGTTTTGGCCGGGGTATGGTTCTCAATCAGGGACAGCTGTCTATCATTGTCTCTGATTGGGAATCATACTTAGGCAGCCTTTTTTCCTTTTTGTTATTGTGGGAAGTTGTCTTTGTTAGTGGCACTGTGGCCCCTCGTAAGTTTCACGGTCGTTTTGTTGTTTCTTGTTTTAGTTGGCGACATTATAAATTAAGAAATGTACACTCACCACGCTGCGGATCCCTGCTCCTCCTGGCCACGCTTTGGTCCACTTCTTCAGACGATCGTGACAGAACTTCCCACCACCAAGGAACCAAGCAGCGTGGCCAGGAGGAACAGGGATCCTGGGTCCGGGAGAAGACAGAGTGGAGGACATCTTGGACATGGGATCCCCTATATCTCCCCCTATATCCCCTATATCCCCTATATCTCCCCTATATATCCCCTATATCCCCCTATATCTCCCTATAATATCCCCTATATCCCCTATATCTCCCCTATATCCCCTATATCCCCTATATCTATATCCCCTTCCCAACCCTATATCCCCTATATCCCCCCCTATATCTCCCCTATAACCCCTATATCCCCTATAACCTCCCTATATCCCCTATAACCCCTATATCCCCTATATCCCCTATATCCCCTATATCTCTCCATATCTTCCCTATATCTCCCCTATATCCCCTATATCCCCTATAACCCCTATATCCCCTATATCTCCCTATATCTCCCCCCCTATATCTATATCTCCCCCCTATAACCCCTATATCTCTTATCTCTCCCTATATCCCCCTATCCCCCTATATCCCCCTATATCCCCTATATCTCCCCCTATATCCCCTATATCCCCTATATCCCTATATCTCCTATATCCCCCTTATATATCTATATCCCCTATATCCTATAACCCCTATATCTCCCCCTATATCTCCTATATCCCCTATATCCCCCCATATCTCCCCCTATATCCCCCTATATCCCCTATATCCCCCTATATCCCCTATATCCCCTATATCTCTCCCTATACCCTATATCCCTATATCTCCCCCTATCCCCTATATCCCCTATATCTCCCTATATCCCCTATATCCCCTATATCCCCTATATCCCCTATATCCCCTCCCCTATATCCCCTATCTCCCCTATATCCCCCTATATCCCCTATATCTCCCCTATCCCCCTATCTCCCTCCTATCCCCTATATCTCCCCTATATCCCCTATATCTCCCCCCTATATCTCCCCCCTATATCCCCTCCCCTATATCCCCTATATCCCCTATATCCCCTATATCCCCTATATCTCCCCTATCCCCTATATCCCCTATATCCCCTATATCCCCTATATCTCCCCCAATCCCCTATATCCCCTATATCTCCCCTATATCCCCTATATCTCCCTATATCCTATCTCTATATCCCCTATCTCCCCTATATCCCCTATATCTTCCCTATATCCCCTATATCTCCCCTATATCCCCTATATCTCCCCTATATCTCTCCATTTCTTTATATCCTATATCTCCCCTATATCCCCTATATCTCCCCTATATCCCCCCCCTATATCTCCCCTATATCTCCCCCCCTATATTCCCTATATCTCCCCTATATATCCTCCTATCCTGCCCCTACATCCCCTATATCTCCTCCTATCTGACCCCCCATACATCCCCTATATATCTCCCTATGACTCCTCCTATCTGCCCCTACATCCCTATATCTCCCCTATGACTCCTCCTATCTGCCCCTACATCACTATATCTCCCCTATTTCTCCCCTATATCCCCTATATCTCCCCTATATCTCCCCCTATATCCCCTATATCTCCCCTATATCCCCTCTATATCTCCCCCCTATATCCCCCTATATCCCCTATCTCCCCCTCCTATATCCCCTATATCTCCCTATATCTCCCTATAACCCCTATATCTCCCCCTATATCCCCTATATCCCCTATATCCTATATCTCCCATATAACCCTATATCCCCTATATCTCCCCAATATCCCCTATATCTCCCCCTATATCTCCCTATAACCCCTATATCTCCCTATATCCCCTCCTATATCCCCTATATCTCCCCTATATCCCCTTATATCCCCTATATCTCCCCTATCCCCTATATATCCCCCTATATCTCCCCCTATCTCCCTATATCTCCCCTATATCTCCCCTATATCCCCTATATCTCCCTATATCCCCTATTTCTCCCTATATCCCCCTATATATCCCCTATATCTCCCCTATATCCCCTATATCTCCCCCCTATATCCTCTATATCCCCATATCCCGCTATATCTGCCCCTATATCCCCCCTATATCTCCCTTATATCTCCCCTATATCTCTCCATTTCTTCCCTATATCTCCCTATATCCGCTATATCTCCCCTATAGCCCCTATATCTCCCCTATATCTCCCCTATATTCCCTATATCTCCCCTATATATCCTCCTATCTGCCCCTACATCCCCTATATCTCCTCCTATCTGACCCTACATCCCTATATCTCCCCTATGACTCCTCCTATCTGCCCCTACATCCCTATATCTCCCCTATGACTCCTCCTATCTGCCCCTACATCACTATATCTCCCCTATTTCTCCCCTATATCCCCTATATCTCCCCTATATCTCCCCCTATATCCCCTATATCTCCCCCTATATCCCATATATCTCCCCTATATCCCTATATCTCCCCCCTATATCCCCCTATATCTCCCCCTATATCCCCTATATCTCCCCCTATCCCCTACATCCCCTATATCCCCCTATATCCCCTATATCTCCCCTATATCTCCTCCTATCTGCCCCTACATCCCCTATCTCCCCTATATCGCCCCTATATCTCCCTATATCCCCTATATCCCCTATATCGCCCCTATATCTCCTCCTATCTGCCCCTACACCCCCTATATCTCCCTATATCCCCTATATCTCCCCTATATCCCCTATATCTCCCTATATCTCCCCTATATCCCCCACATCCCCTATATCCCCCTATATCCCCTATATCTCCCCCTATATCTCCTCCTATCTGCCCCTACATCCCCTATATCTCCCTATATCGCCCTATATCTCCCCTATATCTCCCCTATATCCCCTATATCGCCCTATATCTCCTCCTATCTGCCCTCATCCCTATATCTCCCCTATATCTCCCCTATATCCCCTATATCTCACCTATATCCCCTATATCTCCCCTATGTCCCCTATATCTCCTATATCTCCCCTATATCCCCTACATCCCATATATCCCCCCCCTACATCCCCTATATCTCCCATATATCTCCCCCTATATCCCCTATATCTCCCCTATATCCCCCCTATATCTCCTCCTATCTGCCCCTACATCCCCTATATCTCCCTATATCGCCCCTATATCCCCTATATCTCCCCTCCCCTATATCCCCCTATATCCCCTATATCTCCCCCCTATATCCCCTATATCCCTATATCCCTATAACCCCTATATACCCCCTATATCTCCCCTATATCCCCTATAACCCCTATATCCCTATATCCCCCTATATCCCCTATATCTCCCTATATCTCCCCCATATCCCCTATATCTCCCCTACATCCCCTATATCTCCCCTATATCTCCCCTATATCCCCCTACATCCCCTATCTCCCCTATATCCCCTATATCTCCCCTATATCCCCTATATCCCCTATATCCCCCTATAGCCCCTATATCTCCCCTACATCCCATATCTCTCCTATATCCCCTATATCCCCTATAACCCCTATATCCCCTATATCTCCCCCTATATCCCCTATAACCCCTATATCCCTATATCCCCTATATCCCCTATATCTCCCTATATCTCCCCTATATCCCCTATATCTCCCTATATCCCCCTATATCCCTATATATCCCCCATATAGCACCTATATCTCCCCTACATCCCATATATCTCCCCTATATCCCTATATCTCCCTATAACCCCTATATCTCACCGTATATCCCCTATATCCTATATCTCCCCAATAACCCCTATATCCCCTATATCTCCACCTATATCCCCCTATATCCCCTATATCTCCCATATAACCCCTATATCCCCTATATCTCCCAATATCCCCTATATCTCCCCTATATCTCCCCTATAACCCCTATATCTCCCCTATCCCCCTATATCCCCCTATATCTCCCCCTATATCTCCCCTATATCCCCTATATCTCCCCCTATATCCCCTATATCTCCCCCCTATATCTCCCCTCTATCTCCCCTATATCCCCCTATATCTCCCCTATATCTCCCCTATATCCCCTATATCTCCCCCTATATCCCTATATCTCCCCTATATCCCCTATATATCCCCCTATATCCCCTATATCTCCCCTATATCCCCCTATATCTCCCTATATCCTCTATATCCCTATATATCCCCTATATCTTCCCCTATATCCCCCCTATATCTCCCTATATCTCCCCTATATCTCTCCATTTCTTCCCTATATCTCCCCTATATCCGCTATATCTCCCCTATAGCCCCTATATCTCCCCTATATCTCCCCTATATTCCCTATATCTCCCTATATATCCTCCTATCTGCCCCTACATCCCCTATATCTCCTCCTATCTGACCCTACATCCCTATATCTCCCCCCTATGACTCCTCCTATCTGCCCCTACATCCCTATATCTCCCCTATGACTCCTCCTATCTGCCCCTACATCACTATATCTCCCTATTTCTCCCCTATATCCCCCCCTATATCTCCCCTATATCCCCCCTATATCCCCTATATCTCCCCTATATCCCCTATATCCCCTATATCCCCCTATATCCCCTATATCTACCCCTATATCCCCTATATCTCCCCCTATATCCCCTATATCTCCCCTATAACCCCTATATCTCCCCTATATCCCCCTATATCCCCTATATCTCCCTATATCCCCTACATCCCCTATATCCCCCTATATCCCCTATATCTCCCCTATATCTCCTCCTATCTGCCCCTATATCATCCCCTATATCTCCCCCTATATCGCCCTATATCTCCCTATATCTCCCCCCCTATATCCCCTATATCTCCCCATATCTCCCCTAATCCCCTATATATCGCCCCTATATCCCCTATATCCCCTATATCTCCTATCTGCTATATCCCATATATCTCTATCACCTATATCTCCCCCTATATCTCCCCTATATCCCCTATATCTCCCCCCCCCCCTATATCCCCTATATCTCCCCTATATCTCCCCCCTATATCCCCTCCCATCATCCCCTATATCCCCCCTATATCCCCTATATCTCCCTATATCTCCTCCCCCTATCTGCCCCTATATCCCCTATATCTCCCCTATCGCCCCCTATATCTCCCTATATCCCCTATATATCCCCCTATATCTCCTCCTATCTGCCCCTCTATATCCCCTATATATCCCCCTATATCTTCCCTATATCCCCCTATATCTCACCTTATATCTCCCCCTATATCTCCATTTCCTATATCCCTATATCTCCCTATATCCCCTATATCTCCCTATATCTCCCCTATATCCCCCTATCATCCCCTATATATCCCCCTACATCCCTACATCCCCTATATCTCCCCTACATCCCTATATCTCCTCCTATATCCCACTATATCTCCCTCCCTATATCCCCTATATCTCCTCCTATCTCCCCTACATCCCCTATATCTCCCCTATATCACCCCCTATATCCTCATCTCCCTATATCGCCCCTATATCCCCTATATCTCCCCTATAACCCCTATATCCCCTATATCTCCCTATATATCTCCCCCTATATCCCCTATCCCCTATATCCCCCCTAACCCCTATATCCCCTATATCCCCCTATATCCCCTATGTCCCCATATCTCCCCTATATCTCCCCATATCCCTATATCTCCCCTACATCCCCTATATCTCCCTATATCTCCCCCTATATCCCCCTACATCCCCTATATCTCCCCTATATCCCCTATATCTCCCCTATATCCCCTATATCCCCTATATCCCCTATAGCCCCTATATCTCCCCTACATCCCATATATCTCCCCTATATCCCCTATATCCCCTATAACCCCTATATCCCCCTATATCTCCCTATATCCCCTATAACCCCTATATCCCTATATCCCCCCCTATATCCCCTATATCTCCCCTATATCTCCCCTATATCCCCTATATCTCCCCTATATCATCCCCTATATCTCCCTATATCTCCCCCCATATATCCCCTATATCCCCTATATCTCCCCTATATCTCCCCTATATCCCTATATCTCCCCTATATCCCCTATATCCCCTATATCTCCACCTATATCCCCCTCTATATCCCCTATATCTCCCCTATATCTCCCCCTATATCTCCCCTATATCCCCTATATCTCCCTATATCTCCCCTATATCCCCCTATATCTCCCCTATATCCCCTATATCTCCCCCTATATCTCCCCTATATCCCCTATATCCCCCTATATCTCCCTATATCCCCTATATCCCCTATATCTCCCCCTATATCCCCCTCCCCTATCCCCCTATATCTCCCCTATATCCTCCCCCTATATCTCCCCTATATCTCCCTATATCTCCCCTATATCTCCCTATATCCCCCTATATCCCCCCTATATCTCCCCCTATATCTCCCCTATATCTCCCCTATATCTCCCTATATCCTATCTCCCTACATCCCCTATATCTCCCCTATATCCCTACATATATCTCCCTATATCTCCTATCTGCCCCTCTATATCTCCCTATGTCCCCTATATCTCCTATATCTCCCTATATCCCCCCATCATCCCTATATCCCCCTATATCCCTATATCCCCTATATCTCCTCCTATCTCCCCTACATCCCCTATATCTCCCCCTATATCCCCTATCCCTATATCTCCCTATATCCCCTATATCCCCCCTATATCTCCTCCTATCTGCCCCTATCATCCCTATATCTCCCTATATCTCCCCTATATCCCCTATATCTCACCTATATCCCCCCTATATCTCACCTATATCCCCTATATCTCCCTATATCCCCTATATCTCCCCCCTATATCTCCCTATATCCCCCTACATCCCATATATCCCCTACATCCCCTATATCTCCCCTACATCCCCTATCTCCTCCTATATCCCCTATATCTCCCTATATCCCCCTATATCTCCTCCTATCTGCCCCTACATCCCCTATATCTCCCTATATCCCCTATATCTCCCCTATATCGCCCTATATCCCCTATATCTCCCCCTATCCCCCCTATATCCCTATATCTCCCCTATATCTCCCTATATCCCTATAACCCCTATATCCCCTATATCCCCTATATCCCTATATCTCCCTATATCTCCCCCATATCCCCCTATATCTCCCCTACATCCCCTATCTCCCCTATATCTCCCCCCCTATATCCCCTATCCCCTATATCTCCCCTATATCCCCTATATCCCCTATATCCCCCTATATCCCTATATCCCCTATATCCCCTATATCTCCCCTACATCCCATATATCTCCCCTATATCCCCTATATCCCCTATAACCCTATATCCCTATATCTCCCTATATCCCCTATAACCCCTATATCCCTATATCCCCTATATCCCTATATCTCCCTATATCTCCCTATATCCCCTATATCCCCTACATCCCCTATATCTCCCTATATCTCCCCCCTATATCCCCCTACATCCCCCTATATCTCCCTCCCTATATCTCCCCTATATCCCCTATATCTCCCTATATCCCCCTCTATCCCCTATATCTCCCTTATATCTCCCCTATATCTCCCCTATATCCCCTATATCTCCCTTATATCTCCCTATATCCCCCTATATCCCCTATATCCCCTATATCTCCCTTATATCTCCCCTAAATCCCCTATATCCCCTATATCTCCCCTATATCCCCCTATATCCCCTATATCTCCCCTATATCCCCCTACATCCCCTATATCTCCCTTATATCTCTCCTATATCTCCCCCTATATCCCCTATATCTCCCCTATATCCCCTATATCCCCTAGAGCTGACAGTGACAAAACAGCCTCTCAGGACTAGAGCTGACAGTGACCAAACAGCCTCCCAGACTAGAGCTGACACAGTGACAAAACAGCCTCCCAGTCCTAGAGGTGACAGTGACCAAACAGCCTCCCAGACTAGAGCTGACAGTGACCAAACAGCCTCCCAGACTAGAGCTGACACAGTGACAAAACAGCCTCCCAGTACTAGAGGTGACACAGTGACCAAACAGCCTCCCAGACTAGAGCTGACACAGTGACCAAACAGCCTCCCAGACTAGAGGTGACACAGTGACCAAACAGCCTCCCAGACTAGAGCTGACACAGTGAGCAAACAGCCTCCCAGTACTAGAGCTGACACAGTGACCAAACAGCCTCCCAGTACTAGAGGTGACAGTGACCAAACAGCCTCCCAGACTAGAGCTGACACAGTGACCAAACAGCCTCCCAGTACTAGAGGTGACAGTGACCAAACAGCCTCCCAGACTAGGTAATGGGGCTGTGTATAGGTAATGGGGCTGTGTATAGGTAATGGGCTGTGTATAGGTAATGGGGCTGTGTATAGGTAATGGGGCTGTGTATAGGTAATGGGGCTGTGTATAGGTAATGGGGCTGTGTATAGGTAATGGTTCTGTGTATAGGTAATGGGGCTGTGTATAGGTAATGGTTCTGTGTATAGGTAATGGGGCTGTGTATAGGTAATGGGCTGTGTATAGGTAATGGGGCTGTGTATAGGTAATGTGGCTGTGTATAGGTAATGGGGCTGTGTATAGGTAAGCTGTGTATAGGTAATGTGGCTGTGTATAGGTAATGGGGCTGTGTATAGGTAATGGGGCTGTGTATAGGTAATGGGGCTGTGTATAGGTAATGGGGCTGTGTATAGGTAATGGGGCTGTGTATAGGTAATGGTTCTGTGTATAGGTAATGGGGATGTGTATAGGTAATGGGGCTGTGTATAGGTAATGGGGCTGTGTATAGGTAATGTGGCTGTGTCAGTATAAAAGATAGGAAACTGAACTCATATGCATTCTCCATCTCCTTTTGAATAGTACAGTTGCTATGGCAGTGTTCTAACAGGAAACAGTGACCATATTAGGTTGTGAATGTAGTAGACTAGTAGACTAGTAGACTAGACAATAGCCCATCTCTCTCTCTCTCTCTCTCTCTCTCTCTCTCTCTCTCTCTCTCTCTCTCTCTCTCACACTCTTTCCTCCAGCACAGGACAGAAAGCAGACAACCCAGAAGGCCCCTTCAAGGACAACTGGTCCAGAAACACCTCTACCTTCTTCTGTCTCGAGTCCTGCTCTACTATCTCCTTGTGCTCCTGTAGAGGGAACACGTTGTTCACATCCAGCTCACTGGGAATCCCCTCACGGTTCCATTTCAGAATCCAGCTCACTCGGAATCCCCTCACGGTTCCATTTCAGAATCCAGCTCACTCGGAATCCCCTCACGGTTCCATTTCAGAATCCAGCTCACTCGGAATCCCCTCACGATTCCATTTCAGAATCCAGCTCACTCGGAATCCCCTCACGGTTCCATTTCAGAATCCAGCTCACTCGGAATCCCCTCACGGTTCCATTTCAGAATCCAGCTCACTCGGAATCCCCTCACGGTTCCATTTCAGAATCCAGAATCCAGCCATTTCAGAATCCAGCTCACTCGGAATCCCCTCACGGTTCCATTTCAGAATCCAGCTCACTCGGAATCCCCTCACGGTTCCATTTCAGAATCCAGCTCACTCGGAATCCCCTCACGGTTCCATTTCAGAATCCAGCTCACTCGGAATCCCCTCACGGTTCCATTTCAGAATCCAGCTCACTCGGAATCCCCTCACGGTTCCATTTCAGAATCTTCGCCGCCCATATTTCTTCTTCTTGCGGCTGTAGGGTTTCCTGGCAAACGGACCTCGCAGATTTCTGTTTTCTCTGCTTCTTGACAAACCACTTCTTGATTCCGCCTCCAAACATCTTAACGTTGACGAGTAAGGGTTGAAGATTCTTCCACGGTTCTATCGATACCGTAACCCAAGGAAGGAAGGTGCATGTTGATGTTTCATACCGGTGAGGCCAGGCTAGGCTACTATCCATGCCACATACTCCCCCAAATCTGCTTTGTAGTGGCTGGTTGAGTGGTTGTCTGGTCTGGAACAGGAAGAGACCAATCTGCTTTGTAGTGGCTGGTTGAGTGGTTGTCTTGTCTGGAACAGGAAGAGACCAATCTGCTTTATAGTGGCTGGTTGAGTGGTTGTCTGGTCTGGAACAGGAAGAGACCAATCTGCTTTGTAGTGGCTGGTTGAGTGGTTGTCTGGTCTGGAACAGGAAGAGACCAATCTGCTTTGTAGTGGCTGGTTGAGTGGTTGTCTGGTCTGGAACAGGAAGAGACCAATCTGCTTTGTAATGGCTGGTTGAGTGGTTGTCTGGTCTGGAACAGGAAGAGACCAATCTGGACAGTGGCTGGACATAATCCTACTGTAGCCTGGCTGGTGCTTTTACAGGATAGGAGGATTGTCTAGGTAGTTTACTACAGCCTGCTCACCAGTGTGCTCTGCAGACACTACCTGGTAGGGTTTTCAGTTTGGTTATGCTCACTTGAACCTTGGACACCAGGACAAATCATAGGACAAAATCATAAATATTTCAATGCATTTCTTCAGAGTCAAAGAAGAGTCTTTAACTTAAAGGTGTTTTTTTTCTGAGCTCTCCTAGATGTGAGGAACTAAAGCAAGCACAACTATTTCGTTTGGAACACAACCCTGCATCCTCGCTATCACACAACGTACTGTCGTTGTGTACGTAATCCAAAAAACGGACCATTATAAAAGAAAAAAAAGAATTTAAAAAAAGGGCATGATTTGAAAGCCTCTTCTATATCAAACATGTCAAGTTACAACTATGTTAAAATGTTACAACTATGTTAAAATGTTAGGCTTTCATACAGCTATTCACATTATATTTCTGGTGCTCGTAGAATTTTCCTGACAATAAACAAACTGTTCAGAACGACCCAGGATGTGACGCCATGTCATCTTGTAACTGTACATGTGACATAGTGATCATAAACATTGACACTGTGTACGACATGAGTTTAACGACATGGACAATGTGAGGCGGCAGGGTAGCCTAGTGGTTAGAGTGTAGAGGCGGCAGGGTAGCCTAGTGGTTAGAGTGTAGAGGCGGCAGGGTAGCCTAGTGGTTAGAGTGTAGAGGCGGCAGGGTAGCCTAGTGGTTAGAGTGTAGAGGCGGCAGGGTAGCCTAGTGGTTAGAGTGTAGAGGCGGAAGGGTAGCCTAGTGGACTAGTAACCGAAAGGTTGCAAGTTCAAATCCCCGAGCTGACAAGGTACAAATCTGTTGTTCTTTCCCTGAACAAGTCAGTTAACCCACTGTTCCTAGGCCATCATTGAAAATAAGAATTTGTTCTTAACTGACTTTCCTCGTAAAATAAAGTGCACATTTGGACTGACGTGTGTTTTGCTTGTCGGACGTCAAAGCATCATTTATTACAATCCTCAACGTCTCATCTTTCAAAATACATTGATCCCTTCTAACTGACAGCATTTCCCTTAAGACAACAACAACAAAAAAGTTTGGCCAATCAGCAGGAGCGATGAGGGAAACTTCATGTCGCCATAGCGAAGCGCAGAGCCAGCGCTCTGACATCATGTATAGCATGTTACTGTACAGCCAGCCATTGCGTTCCAATTTAGGTGTTTACCAGTGCCCAAATCTGCCATTTTTAACCCCTGTAAGGGTGTAAGGGGTTCCAGGCAAAACTGATCCTAGATCTGCATTCCTCCTCTGAAGAGGCTTTCTGAATAGTGGCCCAAATCTACATGACCTTGGGCCCCATATTCTATGTCTGAGGAGTGTTGCTTCCTTCTTTACCAGTAGAGGTCATTAGTTGATCAGTGAACTTCAAAGACATGGGCCTTTTGCTCAACTCCTCCATCCTCTCTCACCTCCTTTTGAAAAAGGTAAAAGGTCACTGAGGAGACTGCTGAAAAAACAGCATAGACCAGCATAGACCAGCATAGACCAGCCTTCATTGTGTTAGCTGGACTAATCCAATCTGTTAGCTGGGCTAATCCAATCTGTTAGCTGGACTAATCCAATCCGTTAGCTGGACTAATCCAATCCGTTAGCTGGACTAATCCAATCTGTTAGCTGGACTAATCCAATCTGTTAGCTGGACTAATCCAATCCGTTAGCTGGACTAATCCAATCCGTTAGCTGGACTAATCCAATCTGTTAGTTGGACTAATCCAATCTGTTAGCTGGACTAATCCAATCTGTTAGCTGGACTAATCCAATCTGTTAGCTGGACTAATCCAATCTGTTAGCTGGACTAATCCAATCCGTTAGCTGGACTAATCCAATCCGTTAGCTGGACTAATCCAATCTGTTAGTTGGACTAATCCAATCCGTTAGCTGGACTAATCCAATCTGTTAGCTGGACTAATCCAATCTGTTAGCTGGACTAATCCAATCCGTTAGCTGGACTAATCCAATCCGTTAGCTGGACTAATCCAATCTGTTAGCTGGACTAATCCAATCTGTTAGCTGGACTAATCCAATCCGTTAGCTGGACTAATCCAATCTGTTAGCTGGACTAATCCAATCTGTTAGCTGGACTAATCCAATCCGTTAGCTGGACTAATCCAATCCGTTAGTTGGACTAATCCAATCCGTTAGCTGGACTAATCCAATCTGTTAGCTGGACTAATCCAATCCGTTAGCTGGACTAATCCAATCTGTTAGCTGGACTAATCCAATCTGTTAGCTGGACTAATCCAATCCGTTAGCTGGACTAATCCAATCTGTTAGCTGGACTAATCCAATCCGTTAGCTGGACTAATCCAATCCGTTAGCTGGACTAATCCAATCTGTTAGCTGGACTAATCCAATCCGTTAGCTGGACTAATCCAATCTGTTAGCTGGACTAATCCAATCCGTTAGCTGGACTAATCCAATCGGTTAGCTGGACTAATCCAATCTGTTAGCTGGACTAATCCAATCCGTTAGCTGGACTAATCCAATCCGTTAGCTGGACTAATCCAATCCGTTAGCTGGACTAATCCAATCTGTTAGCTGGACTAATCCAATCTGTTAGCTGGACTAATCCAATCCGTTAGCTGGACTAATCCAATCTGTTACTGAAATAGTTGTTCCAGTTTAGATGGGTTAGGTAGTCCTAATTGATTAATATTTCTAACCCTGGCCGTCTTTCTGAATGCAGCTTGTGGGAATCCACTCTGGCTGGATGCCAATAGGAATTAAACATCACTTGGCAAGCCAACACAATGTGACTTGATGCTGGCTTTGCTTTAACTTAGGCTGGTCACCAGTGTCCAGAACACAGTGAAGGCTGGTCACCAGTGTCCAAAAACACAGTGAAGGCTGGTCACCAGTGTCCAAAAACACAGTGAAGGCTGGTCACCAGTGTCCAAAAACACAGCGAAGGCTGGTCACCAGTGTCCAAAAACACAGCGAAGGCTGGTCACCAGTGTCCAAAACACAGCGAAGGCTGGTCACCAGTGTCCAAAAACACAGTGAAGGCTGGTCACCAGTGTCCAAAAACACAGTGAATGCTGGTCACCAGTGTCCAAAACACAGCAAAGGCTGGTCACCAGTGTCCAAAAACACAGCGAATTCTGGTCACCAGTGTCCAAAACACAGTGAAGGCTGGTCACCAGTGTCCAAAACACAGTGAAGGCTGGTCACCAGTGTCCAAAACACAGCGAAGGCTGGTCACCAGTGTCCAAAACACAGCAAAGGCTGGTCACCAGTGTCCAAAACACAGCGAATGCTGGTCACCAGTGTCCAAAACACAGCGAAGGCTGGTCACCAGTGTCCAAAACACAGCGAAGGCTGGTCACCAGTGTCCAAAAACACAGTGAATGCTGGTCACCAGTGTCCAAAACACAGCGAAGGCTGGTCACCAGTGTCCAAAAACACAGTGAATGCTGGTCACCAGTGTCCAAAACACAGCGAAGGCTGGTCACCAGTGTCCAAAACACAGCGAAGGCTGGTCACCAGTGTCCAGAACACAGCGAAGGCTGGTCACCAGTGTCCAGAACACAGCGAAGGCTGGTCACCAGTGTCCAAAACACAGCGAAGGCTGGTCACCAGTGTCCAGAACACAGCGAAGGCTGGTCACCAGTGTCCAAAACACAGCGAAGGCTGGTCACCAGTGTCCAGAACACAGCGAAGGCTGGTCACCAGTGTCCAAAACACAGCGAATTCTGGTCACCAGTGTCCAGAACACAGCGAAGGCTGGTCACCAGTGTCCAAAAACACAGCGAATTCTGGTCACCAGTGTCCAAAACACAGTGAAGGCTGGTCACCAGTGTCCAAAACACAGTGAAGGCTGGTCACCAGTGTCCAAAACACAGCGAAGGCTGGTCACCAGTGTCCAAAACACAGCAAAGGCTGGTCACCAGTGTCCAAAACACAGTGAATGCTGGTCACCAGTGTCCAAAACACAGCGAAGGCTGGTCACCAGTGTCCAAAACACAGCGAAGGCTGGTCACCAGTGTCCAAAAACACAGTGAATGCTGGTCACCAGTGTCCAAAACACAGCGAAGGCTGGTCACCAGTGTCCAAAAACACAGTGAATGCTGGTCACCAGTGTCCAAAACACAGCGAAGGCTGGTCACCAGTGTCCAAAACACAGCGAAGGCTGGTCACCAGTGTCCAGAACACAGCGAAGGCTGGTCACCAGTGTCCAGAACACAGCGAAGGCTGGTCACCAGTGTCCAAAACACAGCGAAGGCTGGTCACCAGTGTCCAGAACACAGCGAAGGCTGGTCACCAGTGTCCAAAACACAGCGAAGGCTGGTCACCAGTGTCCAGAACACAGCGAAGGCTGGTCACCAGTGTCCAAAACACAGCGAATTCTGGTCACCAGTGTCCAGAACACAGCGAAGGCTGGTCACCAGTGTCCAAAAACACAGCGAAGGCTGGTCACCAGTGTCCAAAAACACAGTGAAGGCTGGTCACCAGTGTCCAAAAACACAGCGAAGGCTGGTCACCAGTGTCCAGAACACAGCGAAGGCTGGTCACCAGTGTCCAAAAACACAGTGAAAGCTGGTCACCAGTGTCCAAAAACACAGTGAAGGCTGGTCACCAGTGTCCAGAACACAGCGAAGGCTAGTCACCAGTGTCCAAAACACAGTGAAGGCTGGTCACCAGTGTCCAGAACACAGTGAAGGCTGGTCACCAGTGTCCAAAACACAGCGAAGGCTGGTCACCAGTGTCCAAAACACAGCGAAGGCTGGTCACCAGTGTCCAAAACACAGCGAAGGCTGGTCACCACTGTCCAGAACACAGCGAAGGCTGGTCACCAGTGTCCAAAACACAGCGAAGGCTGGTCACCAGTGTCCAGAACACAGCGAATTCTGGTCACCAGTGTCCAGAACACAGCGAAGGCTGGTCACCAGTGTCCAGAACACAGCGAAGGCTGGTCACCAGTGTCCAAAACACAGCGAAGGCTGGTCACCAGTGTCCAGAACACAGCGAAGGCTGGTCACCAGTGTCCAGAACACAGCGAAGGCTGGTCACCAGTGTCCAGAACACAGCGAAGGCTGGTCACCAGTGTCCAAAACACAGCGAAGGCTGGTCACCAGTGTCCAGAACACAGCGAATTCTGGTCACCAGTGTCCAGAACAGAGCGAAGGCTGGTCACCAGTGTCCAGAACACAGCGAAGGCTGGTCACCAGTGTCCAAAACACAGCGAAGGCTGGTCACCAGTGTCCAGAACACAGCGAAGGCTGGACCAGTGTCCAGAACACAGCGAAGGCTGGTCACCAGTGTCCAGAACACAGTGAAGGCTGGTCACCAGTGTCCAAAAACACAGCGAAGGCTGGTCACCAGTGTCCAGAACACAGCGAATTCTGGTCACCAGTGTCCAAAAACACAGCGAAGGCTGGTCACCAGTGTCCAGAACACAGCGAAGGCTGGTCACCACCTGGAACTGGTAGGTTCACCAGACCTTATTCATGATTACCTTGTGTGTAAAGGTGGTGGAATCATGAGGGAATGAAGTCAAGGTGAAAACAGGGCCTCTCTGTAAACACACCTTTGTATATTTGATCTCCACCTCGAACTAATAGCAGGTTGAATAGCATGCTGTCATCATGCTTAAGTTCCCGGTCAGAATACGCATGGAGAGAAAAGTGCATAAATAAAGGTAATTTACGGTCCATTTACACACACTTAGCTCAGGTCCGATTCCCTCCACCAAAGTGTCTCAGAGAAGAAGTGCTAGGATAACTGAGAGTCCCCTTGTTCATGTAATAAGCAGATTCAGCACTGAGAAAAGGTCCCCTTGATTACGTCCCCTTGATTACGTCCCCTTGATTACGTCCCCTTGATTGCGTCCCCTTGATTGCGTCACCTGATTGTGATATCATTATAGTAAATCAAATCAAATCAAATGTATTTATATAGCCCTTCGTACATCAGCTGATATCTCAAAGTGCTGTACAGAAACCCAGCCTAAAACCCCAAACAGCAAGCAATGCAGGTGTAGAAGCACGGTGGCTAGGAAAAACTCCCTAGAAAGGCCAAAACCTAGGAAGAAACCTAGAGAGGAACCAGGTTATTTTAATTTTTGTATGTAATTTTACCTTTATTTAACCAGGCAAGTCAGTTAAGAACAAATTCTTATTTTCAATGACGGCCTAGGAACAGTGGGTTAACTGCCTGTTCAGGGGCAGAATTACAGATTTGTACCTTGTCAGCTCGGGGGTTTGAACTTGCAACCTTCCGGTTACTAGTCCAACGCTCTAACCACTAGGCTACCCTGCCGCCCCATGAGGGGTGGCCAGTCCATCTGGCTGTGCCGGGTGGAGATTATAACAGAACATGGCCAAGATGTTAAAATGTTCATAAATGACCAGCATGGTCAAATATTAATAATCACAGGCAGAACAGTTGAAACTGGAACAGCAGCACGGCCAGGTGGACTGGGGACAGCAAGGAGTCCTGAGGCATGGTCCTAGGATTCAGGTCCTCGGAGAGAGAGAAAGAAGGAAAGAGAGAAAGAGAGAATTAGAGAGAGCATACTTAAATTCACACAGGACACCGGATAGGACAGGAGACGTACTCCAGATATAACAAACTGACCCTAGCCCCCCGACACATAAACTACTGCAGCATAAATACTGGAGGCTGAGACAGGAGGGGTCAGGAGACACACTCCCCGCCTCTCTTTCAAAAACACTTCAGAAGTAAAAGGGCCATGTAATTGAAGACTCAAGTATCACTGTGCGTTCTTCATGGTCATGTTGTATTTTCCCCACTAGACGTCAAATCCTCGCTTTCTACTTCGCTATGTCCTCCACTCCCCGCCTCTCTTTCAAAAACACTTCAGAGGAGGAGGCATCATCAATCCCAATGTGCTTTGGGAGGGAGGTGAGGAATGAAGGAAACAAGGACAGAGGAAGCAAGGATTTGACAGCTAGTAACTCTTTTAGACAGTGCTTGAGTAAGTGAATGAGTGATTGATTGAGTAAGTGAGTGAGTGAGGACGTGAGTGAGTAAGGAAGTGAGTGAGTGACTGAGGAAGTGAATGAGTGAGTGAGTGAGTGAGTGAGTGAGTGAGTGAGTGAGTGAGTGAGTGAGTGAGTGAGTGAGTGAGTGAGTGAGTGAGTGAGTGAGTGATTGATTGAGTAAGTGAGTAAGTGAGTGACTGAGGAAGTGAGTGAGTGAGTGAGTGAGTGAGTGAGTGAGTGAGTGAGTGAGTGAGTGAGTGAGTGAGTGAGTGAGTGAGTGAGTGAGTGAGTGAGTGAGTGACTGAGGAAGTGAGTGAGTGAGTAACCACGATACCCAAGTCTGAAAGGGATTGATGGGTGGTGACTAGGGCTGTTACAGTGACCGTGTTACCGCTACAGGTCACGAGTCATGAAGCCAGTCAAATTCCACCTGACCGTTTAGTCACGGTAGTAAATAGGCTTCTCCAAGCTCTGATGCTGCTGATGGTCATTAGTAGCCTACCAAACTGGCTAACTGCCTGGTACTCAGCACTCTATTGTCCCTCTAAACACTCTGATATCAATGTGAATGTGAATGGAAAATCTAATCAAACACTCCATGAGAGCCCATGAGCTCATGTTGCGCAACATTTCTATAAGCTATGCAATTGTGGCCTCTACTAAAAAGAGGAGGATCCCATCAGCTTTCTATAGGCTAGGCCTACTATATTTATTTATCAACTTTCCTAATATTAAGCACATTGCTTCTCTTTACAACAGGAGTATAGCCTACCTGCCTGGCATGAAAATGAACCAGGGGAAAAGCATCCTCCATTCGCTATTTAAGTGCATAGAGACATATATTTCTGCTCCTGTTTTGAGACAGGTGCATGATAATGGTCCATTCAAAATCAAAACAAATTTCACACATATTTTATTTAGTAAATGTAAAGACAAGATTAAATCAAGAATAGTCTGGTGGGTGACAATATTAGCCTTTCACTTGTGAATGATGCCCAGAGTAAGGCAAGAAACAATGGCTTTTTTTGTGCAACTTTTGAATCATAGTCACACACCTCATGTAGCCTAGCCCATAGGCCTATATGTTTTAATAAGGTTAGTCACACACCTCATGTAGCCTAGCCCATAGGTCTATATGTTTTAATGTTAAGGTTAGTATCACAACTAAAGTGGCCAAATAACTTCTTCAAATTAAGCACATTAATCCGCTTTACAAGGGGTGTAGAGCCTAACTGTCACGACTTCCGCCGAAGTCGATCCCTCTCCTTGTTCGGGCGGCGTTCGGTGGTCGACGTCACAGGCCTTCTAGCCATCGCCGATCCACTTTTTATTTTCCATTTGTTTTGTCTTTGTTTTACACACCTGGTTTCAATTCCCCAATTACATGTTCATTATTTAACCCTCTGTGTTTCCCCCATGGTTTTTGTGTGTGTTTGTTTATTGTAAGTTCGGTCCGTTGTTTGTGGGCCTGGTGTTACTTATGTATTTTGAATTTTTGAGTATAGTTCCTTGTGTTACTCAACTCTGCTGTCCTGCGCCTGACACCTCTGCACCAGCTACACCCAGATCCTTACACTAACTGGTATACATGGTGGGAGTTTCAAGTTTGGGGAAGTTCATTTTCACCATTAAAATGCACCTTTTAAAATAAAATAATTAATTGCATAATCACATTTGTGGTCACTTTTGATAATGGTGTTTTCTGCTAATGGAACATTTGGGTGCATTATGGGCACACAAAGGAGATGCAGCCATTAAATTTGAGGTATTATCAAATGCTTGTCAAATTGTGAATGAGAGACTGATGAAGTGTGTACAGCCTGCGCAAAAAAAAAACAAGCAGATTTCACGCCTTTCAAGACACTTTTTTTCAAATCGTCATTAGAGTTGTCATCATGCAGTCTTACAATGTGTTAAACATCAAAACATATAACTTAACATTTATTGAACGACTAAAGGTACATTAATAACTCAACATTAATAAATGAAGCATATAGGAGTACCTGTGTCTTCGAAACAGCCCCGTGTACGCACTCCCTCAAATCGGTTTTGGAAAATATATATATTCTTCAGACTATAAAATAATGTAAAATAATGCCAAGGAATTCTAACCAAATGTTGTCTGCTAAATTAACTAGTGTAGAAACAGAGCCATTTGGCACAGCCAGATCAGGACCTAACATAAGGACAACTCAGAGTATGTTATTCTGTTCTTCTGAAATAGACCACATTTTCTTCATATCATGTTTCTTTAGACCTGTCTAAAATAAATATTGGATTTATCGTAAAGGTGAAGGCTACATTACATATATCTATATTTATTAGACTTAAAAAAAAAAGATGTTCCAAAGGTCTGCGTCAGTGTGGAAGTCAAGTGTGGAAGCCAAGTGTGGAAGCCAAGTGTGGAAGCCAAGTTGGGAAGCCAAGTGTGAAAGCCAAGTGTGAAAGCCAAGTGTGGAAGCCAAGTGTGGAAGCCAAGTGTGGAAGTCAAGTTTGGAAGTCAAGTGTGAAAGCCAAGTGTGAAAGCCACGTGTGGAAGCCAAGTGTGAAAGCCAAGTGTGGAAGCCAAGTGTGGAAGCCAAGTGTGGAAGTCAAGTTTGGAAGTCAAGTGTGAAAGCCAAGTGTGAAAGCCAAGAGATGCTAAATGTACAAAATACAATCACAGCGCCACAACCCTAGTGGTGTTATGGTGAGAGCTCCACCTTACACTCCGATAGGCTATTGCCTTATCAGAGGTTATCTCACCAATCATTTTTCAATCAAGAAACAATTATTCTTTCATATGTTTACTCTTTTGAAAATACATCTATAGTTTTTTTAAATTGTGCTTTAAAATCTGTTTAAGATAACATTGAATACTGTAGAATCAGCTGGAGATATCGCTATGCTGCACGCAAACCCTTTTTTCTTGGTACACTACATGACCCAAAGCATGTGGACACCTTGTCAAACATCTCATTTCAAAATCATATGGAGTTGATCCCCCTTTGCTGCTATAACAGCCTCCACTCTTCTGGGAAGGCTTTCCACTAGATGTTGGAACATTGCTGCTATAACAGCCTCAACTCTTCTGGGAAGGCTTTGCACTACATGTTGGAACATTGCTGCTATAACAGCCTCCATTCTTCTGGGAAGGCTTTCCACTAGATGTTGGAACATTGCTGCGATAACAGCCTCCATTCTTCTGGGAAGGCTTTCCACTAGATGTTGGAACATTGCTGCTATAACAGCCTCCATTCTTCTGGGAAGGCTTTCCACTAGATGTTGGAACATTGCTGCTATAACAGCCTCCACTCTTCTGGGAAGGCTTTCCACTAGATGTTGGAACATTGCTGCTATAACAGCCTCCACTCTTCTGGGAAGGCTTTCCCCTAGATGTTGGAACATTGCTGCTATAACAGCCTCCACTCTTCTGGGAAGGCTTTCCACTAGATGTTGGAACATTGCTGCTATAACAGCCTCCAGTCTTCTGGGAAGGCTTTCCACTAGATGTTGGAACATTGCTGCTATAACAGCCTCCACTCTTCTGGGAAGGCTTTCCACTAGATGTTGGAACATTGCTGCTATAACAGCCTCCACTTCTTCTGGGAAGGCTTTCCACTAGATGTTGGAACATTGCTGCTATAACAGCCTCCACATTCTTCTGGGAAGGCTTTCCACTAGATGTTGGAACATTGCTGCTATAACAGCCTCCACATTCTTCTGGGAAGGCTTTCCACTAGATGTTGGAACATTGCTGCTATAACAGCCTCCACATTCTTCTGGGAAGGCTTTCCACTAGATGTTGGAACATTGCTGCTATAACAGCCTCCACATTCTTCTGGGAAGGCTTTCCACTAGATGTTGGAACATTGCTGCTATAACAGCCTCCACATTCTTCTGGGAAGGCTTTCCACTAGATGTTGGAACATTGCTGCTATAACAGCCTCAACTCTTCTGGGAAGGCTTCCACTAGATGTTGGAACATTGCTGCTATACCAGCCTCAACTCTTCTGGGAAGGCTTTCCACTAGATGTTGGAACATTGCTGCTATAACAGCCTCAACTCTTCTGGGAAGGCTTTCCACTAGATGTTGGAACATTGCTGCTATAACAGCCTCAACTCTTCTGGGAAGGCTTTCCACTAGATGTTGGAACATTGCTGCTATAACAGCCTCAACTCTTCTGGGAAGGCTTTGCACTAGATGTTGGAACATTGCTGCTATAACAGCCTCCATTCTTCTGGGAAGGCTTTCCACTAGATGTTGGAACATTGCTGCTATAACAGCCTCCATTCTTCTGGGAAGGCTTTCCACTAGATGTTGGAACATTGCTGCTATAACAGCCTCCACTCTTCTGGGAAGGCTTTCCACTAGATGTTGGAACATTGCTGCTATAACAGCCTCCACTCTTCTAGGAAGGCTTTCCACTAGATGTTGGAACATTGCTGCTATAACAGCCTCCACTCTTCTGGGAAGGCTTTCCACTAGATGTTGGAACATTGCTGCTATAACAGCCTCCACTCTTCTGGGAAGGCTTTCCACTAGATGTTGGAACATTGCTGCTATAACAGCCTCCACATTCTTCTGGGAAGGCTTTCCACTAGATGTTGGAACATTGCTGCTATAACAGCCTCCACTCTTCTAGGAAGGCTTTCCACTAGATGTTGGAACATTGCTGCTATAACAGCCTCCATTCTTCTGGGAAGGCTTTCCACTAGATGTTGGAACATTGCTGCTATAACAGCCTCCACTCTTCTGGGAAGGCTTTCCACTAGATGTTGGAACATTGCTGCTATAACAGCCTCCACTCTTCTGGGAAGGCTTTCCACTAGATGTTGGAACATTGCTGCTATAACAGCCTCCACTCTTCTGGGAAGGCTTTCCACTAGATGTTGGAACATTGCTGCTATAACAGCCTCCACTCTTCTGGGAAGGCTTTCCACTAGATGTTGGAACATTGCTGCTATAACAGCCTCCACTCTTCTGGGAAGGCTTTCCACTAGATGTTGGAACATTGCTGCTATAACAGCCTCCACTCTTCTGGGAAGGCTTTCCACTAGATGTTGGAACATTGCTGCTATAACAGCCTCCACATTCTTCTGGGAAGGCTTTCCACTAGATGTTGGAACATTGCTGCTATAACAGCCTCCACATTCTTCTGGGAAGGCTTTCCACTAGATGTTGGAACATTGCTGCTATAACAGCCTCCACATTCTTCTGGGAAGGCTTTCCACTAGATGTTGGAACATTGCTGCTATAACAGCCTCCACATTCTTCTGGGAAGGCTTTCCACTAGATGTTGGAACATTGCTGCTATAACAGCCTCCACATTCTTCTGGGAAGGCTTTCCACTAGATGTTGGAACATTGCTGCTATAACAGCCTCAACTCTTCTGGGAAGGCTTTCCACTAGATGTTGGAACATTGCTGCTATACCAGCCTCAACTCTTCTGGGAAGGCTTTCCACTAGATGTTGGAACATTGCTGCTATAACAGCCTCAACTCTTCTGGGAAGGCTTTCCACTAGATGTTGGAACATTGCTGCTATAACAGCCTCAACTCTTCTGGGAAGGCTTTCCACTAGATGTTGGAACATTGCTGCTATAACAGCCTCAACTCTTCTGGGAAGGCTTTGCACTACATGTTGGAACATTGCTGCTATAACAGCCTCCATTCTTCTGGGAAGGCTTTCCACTAGATGTTGGAACATTGCTGCGATAACAGCCTCCATTCTTCTGGGAAGGCTTTCCACTAGATGTTGGAACATTGCTGCTATAACAGCCTCCACTCTTCTGGGAAGGCTTTCCACTAGATGTTGGAACATTGCTGCTATAACAGCCTCCACTCTTCTGGGAAGGCTTTCCCCTAGATGTTGGAACATTGCTGCTATAACAGCCTCCACTCTTCTGGGAAGGCTTTCCACTAGATGTTGGAACATTGCTGCTATAACAGCCTCCACTCTTCTGGGAAGGCTTTCCACTAGATGTTGGAACATTGCTGCTATAACAGCCTCCACTCTTCTGGGAAGGCTTTCCACTAGATGTTGGAACATTGCTGCTATAACAGCCTCCACTCTTCTGGGAAGGCTTTCCACTAGATGTTGGAACATTGCTGCTATAACAGCCTCCAGTCTTCTGGGAAGGCTTTCCACTAGATGTTGGAACATTGCTGCTATAACAGCCTCCACTCTTCTGGGAAGGCTTTCCACTAGATGTTGGAACATTGCTGCTATAACAGCCTCCACTCTTCTGGGAAGGCTTTCCACTAGATGTTGGAACATTGCTGCTATAAAAGCCTCCACATTCTTCTGGGAAGGCTTTCCACTAGATGTTGGAACATTGCTGCTATAACAGCCTCCACATTCTTCTGGGAAGGCTTTCCACTAGATGTTGGAACATTGCTGCTATAACAGCCTCCACATTCTTCTGGGAAGGCTTTCCACTAGATGTTGGAACATTGCTGCTATAACAGCCTCCACATTCTTCTGGGAAGGCTTTCCACTAGATGTTGGAACATTGCTGCTATAACAGCCTCATTGCACATTCTTCTGGGAAGGCTTTCCACTAGATGTTGGAACATTGCTGCTATAACAGCCTCAACTCTTCTGGGAATGCTTTCCACTAGATGTTGGAACATTGCTGCTATACCAGCCTCAACTCTTCTGGGAAGGCTTTCCACTAGATGTTGGAACATTGCTGCTATAACAGCCTCAACTCTTCTGGGAAGGCTTTCCACTAGATGTTGGAACATTGCTGCTATAACAGCCTCAACTCTTCTGGGAAGGCTTTCCACTAGATGTTGGAACATTGCTGCTATAACAGCCTCAACTCTTCTGGGAAGGCTTTGCACTACATGTTGGAACATTGCTGCTATAACAGCCTCCATTCTTCTGGGAAGGCTTTCCACTAGATGTTGGAACATTGCTGCTATAACAGCCTCCATTCTTCTGGGAAGGCTTTCCACTAGATGTTGGAACATTGCTGCTATAACAGCCTCCACTCTTCTAGGAAGGCTTTCCACTAGATGTTGGAACATTGCTGCTATAACAGCCTCCACTCTTCTGGGAAGGCTTTCCACTAGATGTTGGAACATTGCTGCTATAACAGCCTCCACTCTTCTGGGAAGGCTTTCCACTAGATGTTGGAACATTGCTGCTATAACAGCCTCCACATTCTTCTGGGAAGGCTTTCCACTAGATGTTGGAACATTGCTGCTATAACAGCCTCCACTCTTCTAGGAAGGCTTTCCACTAGATGTTGGAACATTGCTGCTATAACAGCCTCCATTCTTCTGGGAAGGCTTTCCACTAGATGTTGGAACATTGCTGCTATAACAGCCTCCACTCTTCTGGGAAGGCTTTCCCCTAGATGTTGGAACATTGCTGCTATAACAGCCTCCACTCTTCTGGGAAGGCTTTCCACTAGATGTTGGAACATTGCTGCTATAACAGCCTCCAGTCTTCTGGGAAGGCTTTCCACTAGATGTTGGAACATTGCTGCTATAACAGCCTCCACTCTTCTGGGAAGGCTTTCCACTAGATGTTGGAACATTGCTGCTATAACAGCCTCCACATTCTTCTGGGAAGGCTTTCCACTAGATGTTGGAACATTGCTGCTATAACAGCCTCCACATTCTTCTGGGAAGGCTTTCCACTAGATGTTGGAACATTGCTGCTATAACAGCCTCCACATTCTTCTGGGAAGGCTTTCCACTAGATGTTGGAACATTGCTGCTATAACAGCCTCCACATTCTTCTGGGAAGGCTTTCCACTAGATGTTGGAACATTGCTGCTATAACAGCCTCCACATTCTTCTGGGAAGGCTTTCCACTAGATGTTGGAACATTGCTGCTATAACAGCCTCCACATTCTTCTGGGAAGGCTTTCCACTAGATGTTGGAACATTGCTGCTATAACAGCCTCAACTCTTCTGGGAAGGCTTTCCACTAGATGTTGGAACATTGCTGCTATACCAGCCTCAACTCTTCTGGGAAGGCTTTCCACTAGATGTTGGAACATTGCTGCTATAACAGCCTCAACTCTTCTGGGAAGGCTTTCCACTAGATGTTGGAACATTGCTGCTATAACAGCCTCAACTCTTCTGGGAAGGCTTTCCACTAGATGTTGGAACATTGCTGCTATAACAGCCTCAACTCTTCTGGGAAGGCTTTGCACTACATGTTGGAACATTGCTGCTATAACAGCCTCCATTCTTCTGGGAAGGCTTTCCACTAGATGTTGGAACATTGCTGCGATAACAGCCTCCATTCTTCTGGGAAGGCTTTCCACTAGATGTTGGAACATTGCTGCTATAACAGCCTCCACTCTTCTGGGAAGGCTTTCCACTAGATGTTGGAACATTGCTGCTATAACAGCCTCCACTCTTCTAGGAAGGCTTTCCACTAGATGTTGGAACATTGCTGCTATAACAGCCTCCACTCTTCTGGGAAGGCTTTCCACTAGATGTTGGAACATTGCTGCTATAACAGCCTCCACTCTTCTGGGAAGGCTTTCCACTAGATGTTGGAACATTGCTGCTATAACAGCCTCCACATTCTTCTGGGAAGGCTTTCCACTAGATGTTGGAACATTGCTGCTATAACAGCCTCCACTCTTCTAGGAAGGCTTTCCACTAGATGTTGGAACATTGCTGCTATAACAGCCTCCATTCTTCTGGGAAGGCTTTCCACTAGATGTTGGAACATTGCTGCTATAACAGCCTCCACTCTTCTGGGAAGGCTTTCCACTAGATGTTGGAACATTGCTGCTATAACAGCCTCAACTCTTCTGGGAAGGCTTTCCACTAGATGTTGGAACATTGCTGCTATACAGCCTCCACATTTTTCTGGGAAGGCTTTCCACTAGATGTTGGAACATTGCTGCTATAACAGCCTCAACTCTTCTGGGAAGGCTTTCCACTAGATGTTGGAACATTGCTGCTATACCAGCCTCAACTCTTCTGGGAATGCTTTCCACTAGATGTTGGAACATTGCTGCTATAACAGCCTCAACTCTTCTGGGAAGGCTTTCCACTAGATGTTGGAACATTGCTGCTATAACAGCCTCAACTCTTCTGGGAAGGATTTCCACTAGATGTTGGAACATTGCTGCTATAACAGCCTCAACTCTTCTGGGAAGGCTTTCCACTATATGTTGGAACATTGCTGCTATAACAGCCTCCATTCTTCTGGGAAGGCTTTCCACTAGATGTTGGAACATTGCTGCTATAACAGCCTCCACTCTTCTGGGAAGGCTTTCCACTAGATGTTGGAACATTGCTGCTATAACAGCCTCCACTCTTCTAGGAAGGCTTTCCACTAGATGTTGGAACATTGCTGCTATAACAGCCTCCACTCTTCTGGGAAGGCTTTCCACTAGATGTTGGAACATTGCTGCTATAACAGCCTCCACTCTTCTGGGAAGGCTTTCCACTAGATGTTGGAACATTGCTGCTATAACAGCCTCCACATTCTTCTGGGAAGGCTTTCCACTAGATGTTGGAACATTGCTGCTATAACAGCCTCCACTCTTCTAGGAAGGCTTTCCACTAGATGTTGGAACATTGCTGCTATAACAGCCTCCATTCTTCTGGGAAGGCTTTCCACTAGATGTTGGAACATTGCTGCTATAACAGCCTCCACTCTTCTGGGAAGGCTTTCCACTAGATGTTGGAACATTGCTGCTATAACAGCCTCAACTCTTCTGGGAAGGCTTTCCACTAGATGTTGGAACATTGCTGCTATACAGCCTCCACATTTTTCTGGGAAGGCTTTCCACTAGATGTTGGAACATTGCTGCTATAACAGCCTCAACTCTTCTGGGAAGGCTTTCCACTAGATGTTGGAACATTGCTGCTATACCAGCCTCAACTCTTCTGGGAAGGCTTTCCACTAGATGTTGGAACATTGCTGCTATAACAGCCTCAACTCTTCTGGGAAGGCTTTCCACTAGATGTTGGAACATTGCTGCTATAACAGCCTCAACTCTTCTGGGAAGGATTTCCACTAGATGTTGGAACATTGCTGCTATAACAGCCTCAACTCTTCTGGGAAGGCTTTCCACTATATGTTGGAACATTGCTGCTATAACAGCCTCCATTCTTCTGGGAAGGCTTTCCACTAGATGTTGGAACATTGCTGCGATAACAGCCTCCATTCTTCTGGGAAGGCTTTCCACTAGATGTTGGAACATTGCTGCTATAACAGCCTCCACTCTTCTGGGAAGGCTTTCCACTAGATGTTGGAACATTGCTGCTATAACAGCCTCCTCTCTTCTGGGAAGGCTTTCCAGTAGATGTTGGAACATTGCTGCTATAACAGCCTCCACTCTTCTGGGAAGGCTTTCCACTAGATGTTGGAACATTGCTGCTATAACAGCCTCCATTCTTCTGGGAAGGCTTTCCACTAGATGTTGGAACAATGCTGCGAAGGGCACTTCCTTCCATGCAGCAACAAGAGCATTCGTGAGGCACTGATGTAGCAGAAACTTAATGTTGTCAGGAAAACCGTTTCAATTCACATTAATTATGCTTAAGGAGAACTAGTCTATTTGCCACAAGAGATTTCATCAGATCTTGGGATTAGATATGGTAATACAAGTGGTACGGTAAGTGAAGGGACTTGTGCCAGGAGTTGGCAGTGCCAGTCATGTGGGTGTTCCCTTCAGAATACCAGGAATGCTAGACAGTGGGGGTGGACGCTTGGTAGTCCTTGTGGTCAGGAACACACAGCTTCTGAGTCCATAGACTCTCTCTCTCTCTATCGCTATGCTACACACACACACACACACACACACACACACACACACACACACACACACACACACACACACACACACACACACACACACACACACACACACACACACACACACACACAGAGAGAGAGAGAGAGAGACACACACACACACAGAGAGAGACACACACACACACACAGACACACATACACACGTGTTGGCTAAAGAGCGTGCCACCTCACAGTTTGGACATACTGTTAGTGTTCTGCAGATTTTCCAAACTTCAGCCGGCTTCAGCTAAAAGCACATTAAACATGTTTAGAAACCATACAACTGAAATGTACCAACAGTATGGAGAAAGTTGATAAGACTTGATTGTGTTGACAATTGGCATCAGTAAGGCAACAGCACCCTTGTGCTACACTAAGAGAACGACGTCTGTATCACGCGAGAGGGAGATGTGCAAACGGGTACTTCAACTGTAGTTCCTTTGGTGCAGAGAAAAGAGCCTTATCGACTGTACCACAAAAGCCAGGGCCCCTTTGCATCTGATAACCTTTTCACGCTACTGGGCCAAACCGAGCCGAGCTGTACTGGACCAGCCTGGTTCTCATAGTGGCTGTCACCGCACTGGAATGTGAAAGGAAACTACCTGAACCAGAAGAATGTTCTAGAATATGCTCTCGAATGTTCTCGAATGTTCTGGGATGTTCTAGAATGCTCACATTACGGTCTGTGTATTACTCTTGTGCTGATAGGCCTTTCACTTCAGCATTATGGCACTGAAGTCGTTTATCTACTTACCCAGAGTCAGATGAACTCAAGTTCCAAGTTCTTGATTGTGCTTTAAGCCTACGGGCCTTGGACAAAATAGGGTGCCATTTTGGATGATTGGTAATAATGAAATATACCAAGGAAAAAGGGTTTGTGTGCAGCATAGCGATATCTCCAACTGATTCGACAGTATTCAATGTTATCTTAAACAGATTTTAAAGCACAATTAAAAACTATACATGCATTACAAAAGAGTAAACACATGAAATAATAATTATTATTTGATTTACAAATGAGTTGTGAGATAACCTCTGATAGGAACCAGGCCTAAGATCACCGTACATCAGCTGGAGTGATGTAAAGCTCCTCGTCATTGGACTCTGGAGCAGTGGAAACGTGTTCTCTGAAGTGATGAATCACGCTTCACCATCTGGAAGTCTGACGGACAAATCTGGGTTTGCCGGCTGCCAGGAGAACGTTACCTGCCCCAATGCATAGTGCCAACTGTAAAGTTTGGTGGAGGAGGAATAATGGTCTGGGGCTGTTTTTCATGGTTTGGGCTCCTTAGTTCCAGTGAAGGGAAATCTTAACACTACAGCATACAATGACGTTCTAGACGATTCTGTGCTTCCAACTTTGTGGGAAAAGTTTGGGGAAGGCCCTTTCCTGTTTCAGCATGACCATGCCCCTGTGAACAAACAAGGTTCATACAGAAATGGTTTGTCGAGATCGGTGTGGAAGAACTTGACTGGCCTGCACAGAGCCCTGACCTCAACCCCATCGAACACATTTGGGAGTAATTAAAAGGCTGACTGCGAGTCAGGCCTAATCGCCCAACATCAGTGCCTGACCTCACGAATGCTCTTGTGGCTGAATGGAAGCAAGTCCCTTCAGCAATGTTATAGCAGCAAAGGGGGACCATATTAACGCCCATGATTCTCATCAACGGGGCTGTAGTGGAGCAGGTTGAGAACTTCAAGTTCCTTGATGTCCACATCAACAAACTAACATGGTCCAAGCACACCAAGACAGTCGTGAAGAGGGCACGACAAAACCTATTCAGGAGACTGAAAAGATTTGTCATGGGTCCTCAGATCCTCAAAAGGTTCTACAGCTGCACCATTGAGGGCATCCTGACTGGTTGCATCACATCCTGGCGCGGCAACTGCTCTGCCCCCGGCCGCAAGGCACAACATGGGGTAGTGCGAATGGCCCAGTACATCACTGGGGCCAAGCTTCCTGTCATCCAGGACCTCTACACCAGGCGGTGTCAGAGGAAGGCCCAGTACATCACTGGGGCCAAGCTTCCTGTCATCCAGGACCTCTACACCAGGCGGTGTCAGAGAAAGGCCCAGTACATCACTGGGGCCAAGCTGCCTGCCATCCAGGACCTCTACACCAGGCGGTGTCCGAGGAAGGCCCTAAATATTATCAAAGACTCCAGACTCTTAGACTGTTCTCTCTGTTACTGCACGGAAAGAGGTACCGGAGCTCCAAGTCTAGGTCCAAGAGGTTTCTAAACAGCTTCTACCCCCAAGCCATAAGACTCCTGAACAGCTTCTACCCCCAAGCCATATGACATATGAAATGAAATCAAATGACTATTTGCACCCCCCCCCCTTCAACGCTGCTACTCTCTGTTATTATCTATGAACAAGTTTAATAACTCTACCTACAGGTACATATTACCTCGACTAACCACACATTGACTCTGTACCGGTACCCCCTGTATATAGCCTCCACATTGACTCTGTACCGTAACACCCTGTATATAGCCTCCACATTGACTCTGTACCAGTACCCCCCTGTATATAGCCTCCACATTGACTCTGTACCGGTACCCCCTGTATATAGCCTCCACATTGACTCTGTACCGGTACCCCCTGTATATAGTCTCCACATTGACTCTGTACCGGTACCCCCTGTATATAGCCTCCACATTGACTCTGTACCGTAACACCCTGTATATAGCCTCCACATTGACTCTGCACCGTAATACCCTGTATATAGCCTCCACATTGACTCTGTACCGTAACACCCTGTATATAGCCTCCACATTGACTCTGTACCAGTACCCCCCTGTATATAGCCTCCACATTGACTCTGTACCGGTACCCCCTGTATATAGCCTCCACATTGACTCTGTACCGGTACCCCCTGTATATAGCCTCCACATTGACTCTGTACCGTAACACCCTGTATATAGCCTCCACATTGACTCTGCACCGTAATACCCTGTATATAGCCTCCACATTGACTCTGCACCGTAATACCCTGTATATAGCCTCCACATTGACTCTGTACCGTAACACCCTGTATATAGCCTCCACATTGACTCTGTACCAGTACCCCCCTGTATATAGCCTCCACATTGACTCTGTACCGGTACCCCCTGTATATAGCCTCCACATTGACTCTGTACCGGTACCCCCTGTATATAGTCTCCACATTGACTCTGTACCGGTACCCCCTGTATATAGCCTCCACATTGACTCTGTACCGTAACACCCTGTATATAGCCTCCACATTGACTCTGCACCGTAATACCCTGTATATAGCCTCCACATTGACTCTGTACCGTAATACCCTGTATATAGCCTCCACATTGACTCTGTACCGGTACCCCCTGTATATAGTCTCCACATTGACTCTGTACCGGTACCCCCTGTATATAGTCTCCACATTGACTCTGTACCGGTACCCCCTGTATATAGTCTCCACATTGACTCTGTACCGGTACCCCCTGTATATAGCCTCCATATTGACTCTGTACCGTAACACCCTGTATATAGCCTCCACATTGACTCTGCACCGTAATACCCTGTATATAGCCTCCACATTGACTCTGTACCGTAATACCCTGTATATAGCCTCCACATTGACTCTGTACCGGTACCCCCTGTATATAGTCTCCACATTGACTCTGTACCGGTACCCCCTGTATATAGTCTCCACATTGACTCTGTACCGGTACCCCCTGTATTTAACCTCCACGTTGACTCTGTACCGGTACCCCCTGTATATAGTCTCCACATTGACTCTGTACCGGTACCCCCTGTATATAGTCTCCACATTGACTCTACCTACAGGTACATATTACCTCAATTACCTCAACTAACTGGTCCCCCCCCCCCCACACATTGACTCTGTACCGGTACCCCCTGTATATAGCCTCCACATTGACTCTGTACCGGTACCCCCCGTATATAGTCTCCACATTGACTCTACCTAGAATTCCAAGATGGCGTAGCAGTCGGACGTGTGTTTTGTCTTGTCCCGTCCTGTATAGTGTAAATATAGTTTTTCCTCGTTTTATTTCTGTATATATTTCGTACATATTTTAATCTCACTTTCCAACTACAAGCTGAATATACTCTCCTGCAACCCGCATCACCCAATGTGGTACGGATCTGCTTTTTCTATACTTTAGAATCGGAACCCTCATCAGAAGCTAGCCAGCTAACTAGCTACTAGCTAGTAGCTAGCCACTGCTAGCGGTCTTCAACGCTAACTAGGACACCAGCGCGACATCTACCCAAAGCATATCAGACTGCTTTTTCTCTACCACATCTCCGGATTCCTACCGCAAGCTCTGAACCTTTACACCAGATCATCGCAACTAGCTAGCTGCAATCCGAGTGGCTACTCCTGGCTAACGTCTCTGTCCCAGAGCAAGCACCAGTTAGCCTGGAGCTAGCCTCGAGCTAAGCCCATCTCCCGACTAGCCGAAGAGGTCCAACAACACCTAATTTGCCAATTGGCCTGGACCCTCTACTGCCGACACGGAGCCCCGCCGATCCATCACGACTGGTCCGCCGACATAATCGTCCGAGGGGGTTTCAACAGGCTTTTCCGCTGCGACATCGCCAAAGATCCATCTCCTGGCCAAAGCCCGCGAGCTTTCTGAATCGCTGTATCTCCAGCTCACCGCATGAAGAGGAATAAACAGACTCACCCCATCGCGACGTCCCCCAAAGGTTAACTCTCTAGCCCTCGCTATCTCCCTGCTTGCTAATTCGGCCTGCTAACGGCTAGCTTGTCAAGCTCCGGTCCGCTAACTGCTACCTTGTCTAGCTCGGGCCTACGAACTGTTAGCTTGTTAGCACAGGCCTGCTAACCGTCTGAACCACCGCGTCCCAATCACTCTCTGACCCCATTTACTTTCTATCTCTTTTTGATTTTTAATTTGTTTATATCTTCCGGAAACCTGCCTCACCCAATGTGATACGGAATCGCTATTACTTTTACTCTTATTTTTATTTTTATGACACACTCAAGAACCTCCAGACGCTAACCAGCTAACTAGCTACAAGCTATTTAGTCATTGTTAGTTTTTAAAAACCTGGATAACACTCGCCAGCCCAGCCCCCCTGCCCATCCACCGCTGCCCCCTGGACACTGATCTCTTGGCTACATAGCTGACGCACGCTGGACTGTCCATTAATCACGGTACTCCTTTCTGCTTGTTTGTCTTACCTGTCGGCCCCGTTGCCTAGTCAACGCCATTTTACCTGCTGTTTGTTGTGCTAGCGGATTAGCCTTGCCTACTGTTTTTAGCTAGCTTTCCAAATTCAACACCTGTGATTACTGTATGCCTCGCTGTATGTCTCTCTCAGATGTCAATATGCCTTGTATACTGTTGTTCAGGTTAGTTATCATTGTTTTAGTTCACAATGGAGCCCCTAGACCCACTCTGCATACCCCTGTTACCTCCTTTGTCCCACCTCCCACACATGCGGTGACCTCACCCATTACAACCAGCATGTCCAGAGATACAACCTCTCTCATCATCACCCAGTGCCTGGGCCTACCTCCGCTGTACCCGCACCCCACCATACCCCTGTCTGCGCATTATGCCCTGAATATATTCTACCATGCCCAGAAACCTGCTCCTCTTATCCTCTGCCCCCAACGCTCTAGGCGACCAGTTTTGATAGCCTTTAGCCGCACCCTCATACTACTCCTTCTCTGTTCCGCGGGTGATGTGGAGGTAAACCCAGGCCCTGCATGTCCCCAGGTACCCTCATTTGTTGACTTCTGTGATCGAAAAAGCCTTGGTTTTATGCATGTCAACATCAGAAGCCTCCTCCCTAAGTTTGTTTTACTCACTGCTTTAGCACACTCTGCTAACCCGAATGTCCTTGCCGTGTCTGAATCCTGGCTCAGGAAGGCCACCAAAAATTCAGAGATTTCCATACCCAACTATAACATCTTCCGTCAAGATAGAACTACCAAAGGGGGCGGAGTTGCAGTCTACTGCAGAGATAGCCTGCAAAGTAATGTCATACTTTCCAGGTCCATACCCAAACAGTTCGAACTACTAATTTTGAAAATTACCCTCTCCAGAAATAAGTCTCTCACTGTTGCCGCCTGCTACAGACCACCCTCAGCTCCCAGCTGTGCCCTGGACACCATTTGTGAATTGATCGCCCCCCATCTAGCTTCAGAGTTTGTTCTGTTAGGTGACCTAAACTGGGATATGCTTAACACCCCGGCAGTCCTACAATCTAAGCTAGATGCCCTCAATCAAACTCAAGTCATCAAGGAACCCACCAGGTACAACCCTAACTCTGTAAACAAGGGCACCCTCATAGACGTCATCCTGACCAACTGGCCCTCCAAATACACCTCCGCTGTCTTCAACCAGGATCTCAGCGATCACTGTCTCATTGCCTGTATCCGCCACGGAGCCGCAGTCAAACGACCACCCCTCATCACTGTCAAACGCTCCCTAAAACACCTCTGTGAGCAGGCCTTTCTAATCGACCTGGCCCGGGTATCCTGGAAGGACATTGACCTCATCCCGTCAGTTGAGGATGCCTGGTCATTCTTTAAAAGTAACTTCCTCACCATTTTAGATAAGCATGCTCCGTTCAAAAAATGCAGAACCAAGAACAGATACAGCCCTTGGTTCACTCCAGACCTGACTGCCCTCGACCAGCACAAAAACATCCTGTGGCGGACTGCAATAGCATCGAATAGCCCCGTGATATGCAACTGTTCAGGGAAGTCAGGAACCAATACACGCAGTCAGTCAGGAAAGCTAAGGCCAGCTTCTTCAGGCAGAAGTTTGCATCCTGTAGCTCCAACTCCAAAAAGTTCTGGGACACTGTGAAGTCCATGGAGAACAAGAGCACCTCCTCCCAGCTGCCCACTGCACTGAGGCTAGGTAACACGGTCTCCACCGATAAATCCACGATTATCGAAAGCTTCAATAAGCACTTCTCAACGGCTGGCCATGCCTTCCGCCTGGCTACTCCAACCTCGGCCAACAGCTCCGCCCCCCGCAGCTCCTCGCCCAAGCCTCTCCAGGTTCTCCTTTACCCAAATCCAGATAGCAGATGTTCTGAAAGAGCTGCAAAACCTAGACCCGTACAAATCAGCTGGGCCTGACAATCTGGACCCTCTTTTTCTGAAACTATCTGCCGCCATTGTCGCAACCCCTATTACCAGCCTGTTCAACCTTTCTTTCATATCGTCTGAGATCCCCAAGGATTGAAAGCTGCCGCAGTCATCCCCTCTTCAAAGGGGAGACACCCTGGACCCAAACTGCTATAGACCTATATCCATCCTGCCCTGCCTATCTAAGGTCTTCGAAAGCAAAGTCAACAAACAGGTCACTGACCATCTCGAATCCCACCGTACCTTCTCCGCTGTGCAATCTGGTTTCCGAGCCGGTCACGGGTGCACCTCAGCCACGCTCAAGGTACTAAACGATATCATAACCGCCATCGATAAAAGACAGTACTGTGCAGCCGTCTTCATCGACCTCGCCAAGGCTTTCGACTCTGTCAATCACCATATTCTTATCGGCAGACTCAATAGCCTCGGTTTCTCGGATGAGTGCCTTGCCTGGTTCACCAATTACTTTGCAGACAGAGTTCAGTGTGTCAAATCGGAGGGCATGCTGTCCGGTCCTCTGGCAGTCTCTATGGGGGTGCCACAGGGTTCAATTCTCGGGCCGACTCTTTTCTCTGTATATATCAATGATGTTGCTCTTGCTGCGGGCGATTCCCTGATCCACCTCTACGCAGACGACACCATTCTATATACTTTCGGCCCGTCATTGGACACTGTGCTATCTAACCTCCAAACGAGCTTCAATGCCATACAGCACTCCTTCCGTGGCCTCCAACTGCTCTTAAACGCGAGTAAAACCAAATGCATGCTTTTCAACCGATCGCTGCCTGCACCCGCATGCCCGACTAGCATCACCACCCTGGATGGTTCCGACCTTGAATATGTGGACATCTATAAGTACCTAGGTGTCTGGCTAGACTGCAAACTCTCCTTCCAGACTCACATCAAACATCTCCAATCGAAAATCAAATCAAGAGTCGGCTTTCTATTCCGCAACAAAGCCTCCTTCACTCACGCCGCCAAGCTTACCCTAGTAAAACTGACTATCCTACCGATCCTCGACTTCGGCGATGTCATCTACAAAATGGCTTCCAACACTACTCAGCAAACTGGATGCAGTCTATCACAGTGCCATCCGTTTTGTCACCAAAGCACCTTATACCACCCACCACTGCGACTTGTATGCTCTAGTCGGCTGGCCTTCGCTACATATTCGTCGCCAGACCCACTGGCTCCAGGTCATCTACAAGTCCATGCTAGGTAAAGCTCCGCCTTATCTCAGTTCACTGGTCACGATGGCAACACCCATCCGTAGCACGCGCTCCAGCAGGTGTATCTCACTGATCATCCCTAAAGCCAACACCTCATTTGGCCGCCTTTCGTTCCAGTACTCTGCTGCCTGTGACTGGAACGAACTGCAAAAATCGCTGAAGTTGGAGACTTTTATCTCCCTCACCAACTTCAAACATCAGCTATCTGAGCAGCTAACCGATCGCTGCAGCTGTACATAGTCTATTGGTAAATAGCCCACCCATTTTCACCTACCTCATTCCCATACTGTTTTTATACTGTTTTTTTATTTATTTATTTACTTTTCTGCTCTTTTGCACACCAATATCTCTACCTGTACATGACCATCTGATCATTTATCACCCCAGTGTTAATCTGCAAAATTGTATTATTCGCCTACCTCCTCATGCCTTTTGCACACATTGTATATAGACTCCCCTTTTTTCTACTGTGTTATTGACTTGTTAATTGTTTACTCCATGTGTAACTCTGTGTTGTCTGTTCACACTGCTATGCTTTATCTTGGCCAGGTCGCAGTTGCAAATGAGAACTTGTTCTCAACTAGCCTACCTGGTTAAATAAAGGTGAAATAAAAAAAATATTTTAAAAAACCTACAGGTACATATTACCTCAATTACCTCGACTAACCGGTGCCCCCACCACACATTGACTCTGTACCGGTACCCCCTGTATATAGCCTCCACATTGACTCTGTACCGGTACCCCCTGTATATAGTCTGTCTATTGTTATTTTACTGCTGCTCTTTAAATATTTGTTAATTTTATTTCTAATTATTATTCATATGTTTTTAAACTGTATTGTTGGTTAAAGGCTTCGTAAGTAAGCATTTCACTGTGAGGTCTACTACACCTGTTGTATTCAGCATTTCACTGTAAGGTCTACTACACCTGTTGTATTCAGCATTTCACTGTAAGGTCTACTACACCTGTTGTATTCATCATTTCACTGTAAGGTCTACTACACCTGTTGTATTCAGCATTTCACTGTAAGGTCTACTACACCTGTTGTATTCAGCATTTCACTGTAAGGTCTACTACACCTGTTGTATTCAGCATTTCACTGTAAGGTCTACTACACCTGTTATATTCAGCACTTCACTGTAAGGTCTACTACACCTGTTGTATTCAGCATTTCACTGTAAGGTCTACTACACCTGTTGTATTCAGCATTTCACTGTAAGGTCTACTACACCTGTTGTATTCAGCATTTCACTGTGAGGTCTACTACACCTGTTGTATTCAGCATTTCACTGTAAGGTCTACTACACCTGTTGTATTCAGCATTTCACTGTGAGGTCTACTACACCTGTTATATTCAGCACTTCACTGTAAGGTCTACTACACCTGTTGTATTTAGCATTTCACTGTGAGGTCTACTACACCTGTTGTATTCAGCATTTCACTGTAAGGTCTACTACACCTGTTGTATTCAACATTTCACTGTAAGGTCTACTATACCTGTTGCATTCAGCATTTCACTGTGAGGTCTACTACACCTGTTGTATTCAGCATTTCACTGTAAGGTCTACTACACCTGTTATATTCAGCACTTCACTGTAAGGTCTACTACACCTGTTGTATTCAGGCGCATGTGACAAATAACATTTTGTATTTTTAAAATTTGATTTGATTCGATTTTGGAACGAGATGTTCGACAAGATGTAGAGTAACCCCAAAAAGACGCCCCACTGAGGACGCACACAAAGTAGGAAACAAGGTGTCGTTCCAGTAAGAAGCGTGATATCTACAACCTCTCAAAAGAGCAAACAAAGTCAAAAGAATAATTGTCTTTTGATTAGTCATGTCAAGATACGAAAAGATTACTGGCGCTTTCCTCATAGTGTAACAAAGTGTTTTACCAGAAGGTGTCTGCCCTAATTCTGGGGATTCAAGTGCACACAAGCATGTATGACTTTTGGATAAAAGCGTGTGCTAAGTGGTGTATATGTCCTCAGGGTGTCTATCTACAGCCACAACACCTTGCTTCCTACTCTGTGTCCTCAGGGTGTCTATCTACAGCCACACCACCTTGCTTCCTACTCTGTGTCCTCAGGGTGTCTGTCTACAGCCTCACCACCTTGCTTCCTACTCTGTGTCCTCAGGGTGTCTATCTACAGCCACACCACCTTGCTTCCTACTCTGTGTCCTCAGGGTGTCTGTCTACAGCCACAACACCTTGCTTCCTACTCTGTGTCCTCAGGGTGTCTATCTACAGCCACACCACCTTGCTTCCTACTCTGTGTCCTCAGGGTGTCTGTCTACAGCCACACCACCTTGCTTCCTACTCTGTGTCCTCAGGGTGTCTATCTACAGCCACACCACCTTGCTTCCTACTCTGTGTCCTCAGGGTGTCTATCTACAGCCACACCACCTTGCTTCCTACTCTGTGTCCTCAGGGTGTCTATCTACAGCCACACCACCTTGCTTCCTACTCTGTGTCCTCAGGGTGTCTATCTACAGCCACACCACCTTGCTTCCTACTCTGTGTCCTCAGGGTGTCTGTCTGAAGCTTTGGAAAATCTGCAGTACACTAACAGTATGTCCAAGGTGTGAGGTGGCACGCTCTTTAGCCAACAGGTGTGATGGTTCTGTCTGCTCTTTAGCCAACAGGTGTGATGGTTCTGTCTGCTCTTTAGCCAACAGGTGTGATGGTTCTGTCTGCTCTTTAGCCAACACGTGTGATGGTTCTGTCTGCTCTTTAGCCAACACGTGTGATGGTTCTGTCTGCTCTTTAGCCAACACGTGTGATGGTTCTGTCTGCTCTTTAGCCAACAGGTGTGATGGTTATGTCTGCTCTTTAGCCAACAGGTGTGATGGTTATGTCTGCTCTTTAGCCAACAGGTGTGATGGTTCTGTCTGCTCTTTAGCCAACAGGTGTGATGGTTCTGTCTGCTCTTTAGCCAACAGGTGTGATGGTTCTGTCTGCTCTTTAGCCAACAGGTGTGATGGTTCTGTCTGCTCTTTAGCCAACAGGTGTGATGGTTCTGTCTGCTCTTTAGCCAACAGGTGTGATGGTTCTGTCTGCTCTTTAGCCAACAGGTGTGATGGTTCTGTCTGCTCTTTAGCCAACAGGTGTGATGGTTCTGTCTGCTCTTTAGCCAACAGGTGTGATGGTTCTGTCTGCTCTTTAGCCAACAGGTGTGATGGTTCTGTCTGCTCTTTAGCCAACAGGTGTGATGGTTCTGTCTGCTCTTTAGCCAACAGGTGTGATGGTTCTGTCTGCTCTTTAGCCAACAGGTGTGATGGTTCCGTCTGCTCTTTAGCCAACACGTGTGATGGTTCTGTCTGCTCTTTAGCCAACAGGTGTGATGGTTCTGTCTGCTCTTTAGCCAACAGGTGTGATGGTTCTGTCTGCTCTTTAGCCAACAGGTGTGATGGTTCTGTCTGCTCTTTAGCCAACAGGTGTGATGGTTCTGTCTGCTCTTTAGCCAACAGGTGTGATGGTTCTGTCTGCTCTTTAGCCAACAGGTGTGATGGTTCTGTCTGCTCTTTAGCCAACACGTGTGATGGTTCTGTCTGCTCTTTAGCCAACAGGTGTGATGGTTATGTCTGCTCTTTAGCCAACACGTGTGATGGTTCTGTCTGCTCTTTAGCCAACAGGTGTGATGGTTCTGTCTGCTCTTTAGCCAACAGGTGTGATGGTTATGTCTGCTCTTTAGCCAACAGGTGTGATGGTTATGTCTGCTCTTTAGCCAACACGTGTGATGGTTCTGTCTACTCCAGTTTCAACTGTTCAGCCTGTGATTATTATTATTTGACCATGCTGGTCATTTATGAACATTTGAACATCTTGGCCATGTTCTGTTATAATCTCCACCCGGCACAGCCAGAAGAGGACTGGCCACCCCTCATAGCCTGGTTCCTCTCTAGGTTTCTTCCTAGGTTCTGGCCTTTCTAGGGAGTTTTTTCATAGCCACCGTGCTTCTACACCTGCATTGCTTGCTGTTTGGGGTTTTAGGCTGGGTTTCTGTACAGCACTTTGAGATATCAGCTGATGTACGAAGGGCTTTATAAATACATTTGATTTGATTTGATGTACGAAGGGCTTTTTATAAATAAATTTGATTTGATTTATCTTTATCCAACACGAAAGAAGGTGGATGCATGGGACAACTTGGCGAGAACATGTGGATCATAGGTGTGTGTGTGTGCAGCATAGAGAGAGAGAGAGAGAGAGAGAGAGAGTGTGAGTCTATGGACTCAGAAGCTGTGTGTTCCTGACCACAAGGACTACCAAGCGTCCACCCCCACTGTCTAGCATTCCTGGTATTCTGAAGGGAACACCCACATGACTGGCACTGCCAACTCCTGGCACAAGTCCCTTCACTTACCGTACCACTTGTATTACCATATCTAATCCCAAGATATGATGAAATCTCTTGTGGCAGATACACTAGTTCTCCTTAAGAATAATTCATGTCTATTGAAACGGCTGACCTGATAACATTGAGTTTGTGCTGTGTAATAATCAGCTGGCTAGAAGTAGATAACAGACACGCTTTCTTTCTTCACACCTGTACTAGTCAGCTGATCAGCTATTCAAACGACTTCTTCTGTAGAGTAAGGGTCGTAAAACAACTTCTTCTGTAGAGTAAGGGTCGTAAAACGACTTCTTCTGTAGAGTAAGGGTCGTAAAACGACTTCTTCTGTAGAGTAAGGGTCGTAAAACGACTTCTTCTATAGAGTAAGGGTCCTAAAACGACTTCTTCTATAGAGTAAGGGACGTAAAACGACTTCTTCTATAGAGTAAGTGTCGTAAAACGACTTCTTCTATAGAGTAAGGGACGTAAAACGACTTCTTCTATAGAGTAAGGGACGTAAAACGACTTGTTCTATAGAGTAAGGGTCGTAAAACGACTTCTTCTATAGAGTAAGGGTCGTAAAACGACTTCTTCTATAGAGTAAGGGTCGTAAAACGACTTCTTCTATAGAGTAAGGGTCGTAAAACGACTTCTTCTGTAGAGTAAGGGTCGTAAAACGACTTCTTCTATAGGGTAAGGGTCCTAAAACGACTTCTTCTATAGAGTAAGGGACGTAAAACGACTTCTTCTATAGAGTAAGTGTCGTAAAACGACTTCTTCTATAGAGTAAGGGTCCTAAAACGACTTCTTCTATAGAGTAAGGGACGTAAAACGACTTCTTCTATAGAGTAAGGGACGTAAAACGACTTCTTCTATAGAGTAAGGGTCGTAAAACGACTTCTTCTATAGAGTAAGGGTCGTAAAACGACTTCTTCTGTAGAGTAAGGAACGTAAAACGACTTATTCTATAGAGTAAGGGTCGTAAAACGACTTCTTCTGTAGAGTAAGTGTCGTAAAACGACTTCTTCTGTAGAGTAAGGAACGTAAAACGACTTCTTCTGTAGAGTAAGTGTCGTAAAACGAAAGCATAGCTGTATTACATGTAAGAAACAGTATGTGATTTAATAAAAACGAGTTCATATTGATGCAGTCTTGAAAGAGAAACATATTTAATTGTATTATATTGTTGAATTACAACTTTTATTTTCACTGTAAATCATTTGTAAATCATAAATCTAGTCTGAATGAATCATAAACTGTTCTTTCTAAAAAATGGTATCCCAATGTTGTGTGTATATAGCATTCTCCATCTCTGCTTGAGGGACAGAAATCCCGAGCAGTGCTGTTTTGTTGTACAGTAGTGTAGCAACTTTACATTTAGAAGATATATATATATATATATATACACACATCCTGTTACTTTCAGATGCACGGTACAAAAAAACAACGTTAAGAAAGACATAGATACCCACGGTAATTATTATTATATTATTATTATATTCTTATTTCCCATAGTAACATGTGTTGTGTGTATTGTAACCCCTAGTATGTCCCTGGTAAGGGCAGAAATCCCTAGTAGTGTTGGACAAGTTTAGAAGTTTTCATAGTGATGTATGAAATGAGCTTGGTCTCTCTTGTTCATCTGTTGGCAGCCCTTCTCTACGTTCTTAGTGAGACCAGGAGGACCACAGCTGAACACACCGATCTTACCCACCTGGAGAGAGGAGAGAGGAGAGAGAGGGGTAGAGAGAGAGAGAGAGGGGTAGAGAGAGAAGAGAGAGAGGGGTAGAGAGAGAGAGAGAGAGAGAGAGAGAGGTAGAGAGAGAGAGAGGGGTAGAGAGAGAGAGAGAGAGAGAGAGGTAGAGAGAGAGGGGAGAGAGGGGTAGAGAGGGAGAGAGAGAGGGGTAGAGAGAGAGAGAGAGGGGTAGAGAGAGAGAGAGAGAGAGAGGGGTAGAGAGAGAGAGAGAGAGGTAGAGAGAGAGAGAGGGGTAGAGAGAGAGAGAGAGAGAGTAGAGAGAGAGGGGGTAGAGAGAGGGGGGGTAGAGAGAGAGAGGTAGAGAGAGGGGGTAGAGAGAGGGGGGTAGAGAGAGAGGGGTAGAGGGGAAAGAGAGAGAGAGAGATTGTGTGAGATACATCGTCAGTGTGAGTATCTGTTTAAAATAATAATAAGTTGATGTTAGCATAATTACATTTTTATTTATAATTTGATTTACACAACATGCCTACCACTTTGAAGATGCAAAATATTTTTTGATTGTGAAAGTCAATACTTGCAGCAATTACAGCTGAAAGTCTCTTGGGGTATGTCTCTATAAACTTGGCACATCTAGCCACTGGGATGTTTGACCATTTTTCAAGGCAAAACTGCTCCAGCTCCTTTAAGTTGGATGGGTGTACAGCAATCTTAAAGTCATACCACATTCTCAATTGGATTGAGGTCTGGGCTTTGACTAGGCCATTCCAATACATTTAAATGTTTCCCCTTAAACCACTCAAGTGTTGCTTTAGCAGTATGCTTAGGGTCATTGTCCTGCTGGAAGGTGAACCTCCGTCCCCGTCTCAAATATCTGGAAGACTGAAACAGGTTTCCCTCAAGAATTTCCCTGTATTTAGCCCCATCCATCATTCCTTCAATTCTGACCAGTTTCCCTGACGATGAAAAACATCCCCACAGATTGATGCTGCCACCAACATGCTTCACTGTGTGGATGGTGTTCTCGGGGTGATGAGAGGTGTTGGGTTTTCCTTGATGGCCAAAAAAGCAACATTTTAGTCTCATCTGACCAGAGTAGCTTCTTCCATATGTTTGGGGAGTCTTCACATGCAGGTGAACACCAAACGTGTTTGCTTATTTTTTTCTTTAACCTCTTCAACCTATGGGGGCGCTATTTCATTATTGTATAAAAAAACGTGCCCGTTTTAAGCGCAATATTTTGTCACAAAAAGATGCTCGACTATGCATATAATTGACAGCTTTGGAAAGAAAACACTCTGACGTTTCCAAAACTGCAAAGATATTATCTGTGAGTGCCACAGAACTGATGCTACAGGTGAAACCAAGATGAAACTTCAAACAGGAAATGAGCAGAATTTTTGAGGCTCTGTTTTCCATTGTCTCCTTATATGGCTGTGAATGTGCCCTGAACGAACCTACGCTTTCTGCCATTTGCCCAAGGTGTCTGCAGCATTGTGACGTATTTGTAGGCATATCATTGGAAGATTGGCCATAAGAGACTACATTTACCAGGTGTCCGCCCGGTGTCCTTTGTCGAAATTGCTGCGTAATCTCCAAGCTGCACGCATTCATCCATGTGATTCAGGGGAGAGAGGAGACTTCCACGAACAATATATCATCGAAGAGATATGTGAAAAACACCTTGAGGATTGATTCTAAACAACGTTTACCATGTTTCAGTCAATATTATGGAGTTAATTTGGAAAAAAGTTCGGCGTTTTGATGACTGAATTTTCGGGGGTTTTTGGTAGCCAAACGTGACGCACAAAATGGAGCGATTTCTCCTAAACAAATAATCTTTCAGGAAAAACTGAACATTTGCTATCTAACTGAGAGTCTCCTCATTGAAAACATCCAAAGTTCTTCAAAGGTAAATGATTTTATTTGAATGCTTTTCTGGTTTTTGTGAAAATGTTGCCTGCTGAATGCTAACGCTAAATGCTAATGCTAAATGCTACGCTAGCTATCAATACTGTTACACAAATGCTTGTTTTGCTATGGTTGAGAAGCATATTTTTGAAAATCTGAGATGACAGTGTTGTTAACAAAAGGCTAAGCTTGAGAGCTAGCATATTTATTTCATTTCATTGGCGATTTTCATGAATAGTTAACGTTGCGTTATGGTAATGGCCTTGAGGCTGTAGTCACGATCCCGGATCCGGGATGGCTCGACGCAAGAAGTTAAGCAATGGCTTTTTTCTGACCACTCTTCCGTAAAGCCCAGCTCTGTGGCGTGTACGGCTTAAAGTGGTTGTCACGCCTTGGTCATTGTATTTTGTGTTTTTGTTATAAGTTTGGGTAGGCCAGGGTGTGACATGGGTTTATATGTTGTGTTTTGTATTGGGGTTTGTATTATTTGGGATTGCGGCTGATTAGGGGTGTGGTATAGGTTTGGCTGCCTGAGGCGGTTCTCAATTAAGAGTCAGGTGCTTCTCGTTGTCTCGGATTGGGAACCGTATTTAGGTAGCCTGAGTTCGCGTTGCATTTCGTGGGTGATTGTCCTGTCTCTGTGTTATAGTCACCAGATAGGCTGTAATTAGTTTCACGTTCCGTTTGTTGTTTTGCTTTGTATGTTATTGAGTATTTTCATGTATCGTTACGTATTCTTTCATTAAAGTCATGAGTAACCTACACGCTGCATTTCGGTCCGACTCTCTTTCTTCCACAAACGAAGAACGCCGTTACAGAATCACCCACCACTCACGGACCGAGCAGCGTGTAAACTGGCAGGAGCTAAAGGACGACGTTATGGACAGCAGAAGTATGGAGTATACTACGTGGGAAGAAATCGACAGGTGGGCGGCCGACCCAGAGCGAGTGCAGGAGCCCGCCTGGGATTCCCTACAGCAGTGCGAAGAGGGCTACAGGCTAATGGAGTCAAAAAGGAAAACACGGCGACGCAGAGCGAAAACCGAAAGTAACGGGGAGAGCGCAGAGAGAGAGTGGCTGAGTCAGGAATCAGACCTGAGCCTACTCTTCCTGTTAATTGTGAGGAGCAGCAATATAAGGACTTCTGGTCTTGGGAGAGGATCTTAGACGGAAAAGGACCCTGGGCGCAGCCGGGAGAATATCGCCGTCCCGAGGAAGAAGCAGAGGCAGCCGGAGATAGGAGCCGACGATATGAGGGAACACGGTTGGCAAGGAAGCCCGTAAAGCAACCCCCAAAAAGTATTGGGGGGGGCTAGAAGGGAGAATAGTTATGCCAGGTAGGAGACCTGCGCAAACTCCCTGTGCTCACCGTTGGGCTAGAGAGACCGGGCAGGCACCGTGTTATGCTATGGAGCGCACGGTGTTTCCAGTGCGGGTGCAGAGCCAGGTGCGGCACATACCAGCCCTTCATATTGGCCGGGCTAGAGTGGGCATCGAGCCAGGTAAGCTTGGGCAGGCTCGGTGCTTAAGAGCTCCAGTGCGCCTGCACGGTCCGGTCTATCCTAAGCCACCTCCACACACCAGTCCTCCGGTAGCAGCTCCCCGCACCAGGCTTCCTGTGCGTGTCCTCGATCAAATACCACCAGTTCCAGCACCACGCACCAGGCCTTCAGTGCGCCTCGCCTGTTCAACACAGCCAGAGCCTTCCTTCCCTCCTACGCTGTCGGAGTCTCCCGCCTGTTCAGCACAGCCAGAGCCTTCCTTCCCTCCTACGCTCCGGAGTCTCCCACCTGCCGCCAGTGCCGGTCCCAGCCAGAGCTGTTAGTCTGCCCAGCGCCGCCAGTGCTCCCCGTCTGCCCAGCGCTGCCAGTGCTCCCAGTCTGCCCAGCGCAGCCAGTGCTCCCCGTCTGCCCAGCGCCGCCAGTGCTCCCAGTCTGCCCAGCGCCGCCAGTGCTCCCAGTCTGCCCAGCGCTGCCAGTGCTCCCAGCGCCGCCAGTGCCGCCAGTCTGCCCAGCGCCGCCAGTCTGCCCAGCGCCGCCAGTCTGCCAGGATACGCCAGAAGTGCCAGTCTGCCAGGATCCGCCAGAAGTGCCAGTCTGCCAGGATCCGCCAGAAGTGCCAGTCAGCCATGATCTTCTAGATCGGCCAGACAACCAGTCTCTTCCAGTTCCGCCAGCCAGCCAGGAGTTACCGGAGCCTACTACCTGTCTGAGCTTCATCTCAGTACTGAGCTTCCTCTCAGTACTGGGATTCCTCTCGGTCCCGGGCTTCCCCTCGGTCCCGGGCATCCCCTCGGTCCCGGGCATCCCCTCGGTCCCGGGCTTCCCCTCAGTTCCGGGCTTCCCCTCAGCCCGAGCTGCCTCTGTCCCGAGCTGCCCCTCTGTCCCGAGCTGCCCCTCTGTCCCGAGCTGTCCCTCAGTTATGTGGGGATCAGGGTGAGGACTATTAGGCCATGGTCGGCGGAGAAAGTGGATTATCCCAGGACGCGAAGGAGAGGAACAAGGACATTTATGGAGTGGGGTCCACGTCCCGAGCCGGAACCGCCACCATGGACAGACGCCCACCCGGACCCTCCCTATGCTTTTGAGGTGCTTCCGGGAGTCCGCACCTTAGGGGGGTGGTTCTGTCACGCCTTGGTCATTGTGTTTTGTGTTTTTGTTATAAGTTTGGGTAGGCCAGGGTGTGACATGGGTTTATATGTTGTGTTTTGTATTGGGGTTTGTATTATTTGGGATTGCGGCTGATTAGGGGTGTGGTATAGGTTTGGCTGCCTGAGGCGGTTCTCAATTAAGAGTCAGGTGCTTCTCGTTGTCTCGGATTGGGAACCGTATTTAGGTAGCCTGAGTTCGCGTTGTATTTCGTGGGTGATTGTCCTGTCTCTGTGTTGTAGTCACCAGATAGGCTGTAATTAGTTTCACGTTCCGTTTGTTGTTTTGTACTCTCAGTATTTTCATGTATCGTTACGTATTCTTTCATTAAAGTCATGAGAAACCTACACGCTGCATTTCGGTCCGACTCTCTTTCTTCCACAAACGAAGAACGCCGTTACAGTGGTCCTATGGACAGAAACTCCAATCCCCGCTGTGGAGCTTTGCAGGTCCTTTAGGGCGGCCCTTACTTGGCAGGTTTGTTGTGGTGCCATATTCTTTCCATTTTTTAATAATGGATTTAATGGTGGTCCGTGGAATGTTTCAAAGTTTCAGATATTTTTTTAGAACCCAACACCTGGTCTATACTTCTCCGAAAACTTTGTCCCTGACCTGTTTGGAGAGCTCCTTGGTCTTCATGGTGCCCCTTGCTTGGTGGTGCCCCTTGCTTAGTGGTATTGCAGACTCTGGGGCCTTTCAGAACAAGTGTGTATATATACTGAGATCATGTGACAGATCATGTGATACTTAGATTGCACACAGGGGGACTTTATTTATGGACAAACGTACAGTTGTACTGGATACTGTGGAATGGATCAGAACAGCAGCAGTCTGTTCCCAGAGATGTTTGTGCTGTGTAGCCAAGTCCAATGGATTGATCATAACGATCGTAGGATAACAGATTACAGTGCACAATAACAGTCATAGTAGTTGACTACACGGAAAAACAGTTAGATGAAACAACTACAGCAGATCTGTAACTACCACTGACCTCAGCCCGCACCTCCTGCAGTGTGCTGAAGGACACATGCGCACACACACACACACACAGTTGTGTAGCAGTAACTGACCTCAGCCCGCACCACCTGCAGTGTGCTGAAGGACACATGCGCACACACACACACACACAGTTGTGTAGCAGTAACTGACCTCAGCCCGCACCACCTGCAGTGTGCTGAAGGACACATGCGCACACACACACACACACACACACACACACACACACACACACACAGTTGTGTAGCAGTAACTGACCTCAGCCCGCACCTCCTGCAGTGTGCTGAAGGACACATGCGCACACACACACACACACACAGTTGTGTAGCAGTAACTGACCTCAGCCTGCACCTCCTGCAGTGTGCTGAAGGACACATGCGCACACACACACACACACACACACACA